>NC_086451.1:108260525-108360525 GCF_028390025.1 Pseudophryne corroboree | reverse complement strand
CCCCCCATCCTGTCACCTGTGTCGAGGCTACTGTGCCGCTTTCTCCCATTCTGTCATCTGTATCCCGACTCCTCTGTGCCACTTCCCCCCATCCCATCATCCATTTCCAAGCTCTTCTGTATCGTTTTCTCCCATTCCGCCACCTGTGTCCTGGCTCACCTGTGCTGCTTCCCCTATACCATAACCCGTTTCCTGTCTTCTTTGTGCAGTTTTCTCCCATCCTGTTACTTGTGTTCCGGCTCCTCTGTGCCGCTTCCCCCAACCTGTCACCTGCAACTCTGCTCCTCTGTGCCACTCCCCTCCACCATATCACCCATATCACGGCTTCTCTGTGCCACCTCCTCCTATTATGTCACTGTGTCCCGAATCCTATTTGCAGCTTCTCCCATTCCGTCATCTGTACCCCAGCTCCTCTGTGCTGCTTCCCCTATCCCATCAGCTGTTTCTGTCTTCTTTGTGCCATTTTCTCCCATCCCGTCACCTGTATTCCAGCTCCTCTGTGACGCTTCCCCACAACCCTATCACCCGTATCCCGGCTTCTTTGTGACAGGGCTTTTCTCTGCTACATGAATAAACCCTTTACAGCACTATCTACATGTTAAACATCAATACATCCTCTTAAAGAATTCCCACAAAATATTAGCACAGCCTCCCCCCCCCCACACACACATAACTTTAAGTCACCCACAAATGACTACAATATACCAAAATAAAACATTAATTCTCGACTCAATAATAGTACTACACACCCACCCCACATAATATTACTGCAATACCCACCTCCCCAGATTATATTAATAAACCACAGATAACAGTAAAAATCACCATAAGATACTTACCTCTGCGTGAAGGAGGTCCTGTAGTCTCCTGTCAGTCATCATGGTCCCCCCCATAGAATTGCAGAGGACTACAAGCAGGGTAAGCTCAAGAAAGTCAATCAGGACCGAAGGAGGAAAAAAGGGCGGAGCCTCATAGGAGGAGGCGGAGCCTCGGTACGGGAAGGAGAACATTGATTGCTTGTACCGGGGGAGCCACTCACTGTTAAGAGAAGGAAAGGGGGGCGGACGGAGGACACTGCTGCTGCTGCTGCTGCTGCTGCTGGCTGCGCTGCACCAGACTATGACATGTCTGTAGACTCAGCCAGACAGCAGCTGGGAGGTGCAGAAAGTGGCGGCCGCTGGTTATGCAAACCACGGCCGCCACCAGCAATAAGTAAAATAAGGATGTCTCTTTGAGAGACACCCTTATGATGCCATCAGCCTCACAGCCGCCCCCTCAGGTGCCGGCGCTCCTAGGCAGCTGCCTAAAGCTGCCTAATGGTAGCGCCGGCTCTGCTGACACTGTCTGTGACTACAGTCACAATCATGGGGAATATAGCCGGGGAGCGGGGCACTTCAAGGTATGGGGAGGGGCGAGGCACCTCCTCTTCCTCATCCCCTCCCCTTCTCATTGGTCCCACGCGGTCTGTCACCAAACACCAGCCACTACAATCAGAACCAGTCAGCAGTGCAGCATGAACATACCTGTACGTTTTATGCGGTACCGTAGCTGCACTGCATGGTCTATCCTGGCAGTCTGGATCACAGCTTACAAAGAGCTCTGTATGGAGAGGTATCTAGACCAGTGACTGCCTGTCCAGCTGTGTTGAGACTACAAGTCCCAGCACACCTTGTCAACTGGATTTGCTGGGACATATAGTGCCATCACCCCTAGAGAGGGTTTTTTAATTGTATGTATGTGTGCATATATCCCCTCGGTGTCCCTGTCTGCACCCTCCTTGTAATTCCCCCTCAGTGTCCCTGCCCGCACCATCCCTGTAACTGCCGCCTCAGTGACCCTGCCCATACACTCCTGTAATTACCTCTCAGTGTCCCTGCCTGCACCCTTCCCATAATTTCCCCTCAGTGTCCCTGCCCGCACCCTCCCCTGTAATTCCCTCTCAGTGTCCCTACCAGCACCCTAACCGTAATTCCCCCTCAGTGTCCCTGCCTGCACACTTCTTGTAATTCCCTCAGTCTCCCTGCCTGCACCCTCCCCGTAATTCCATCTCAGTGTCCCTGCCTGCACCCTCCCTGTAATTCTCCCTCAGTGTTCCTGACCTCAGCCTCCCTGTAACTCCCCCCCTTAGTGCCCCTGCCCGCACACTCCTATAATTCCCTCTCAGTGTCCCTTCCCGCACCCTCCCTGTAATTGCCCCTCCGTGTCCTTGACCTCAGTCTCTCTGTAGCCCTTCTTTCTCATTTTCCCTACCCAAATCCTCCCTGTAATTCCCCCTTAGTGTCCCTGACCTCAGCCTCCCTGGGACTTCCCCCCTCTGTGTCTCTGCCCACACCCTCCTGTAATTCCCCCTCAGTGTCCCTGCCCACACCCTCCCTGTAATTGCCCCTCAGTGTCCCTGCACACACCCTCCCTGTAATTCTCCCTCAGTGTCCCTGACCTCAGCCTGTCTGTAACTCCCGCCTCTGTGTCCCTAGGTGTGGGAGGTGGGAGGCGCCAGTTCCTTACTTTGCCAGGGGCGCTCAGACCCCTAGATACACCCCTGGGAGCACACACTACATACAGCACAGTACAGGGAAGGGGAGCACACACTACATACAGCACAGTACAGGGAGGGGGAGCACACACTACATACAGCACAGTACAGGGAGGGAGCACACACTACATACAGCACAGTACAGGGAGGGAGCACACACTACATACAGCACAGTACAGGGAAGGGGAGCACACACTACATACAGCACAGTACAGGGAGGGGGAGCACACACTACATACAGCACAGTACAGGGAAGGGGAGCACACACTACATACAGCACAGTACAGGGAGGGAGCACACACTACATACAGCACAGTACAGGGAGGGAGCACACACTACATACAGCACAGTACAGGGAAGGGGAGCACACACTACATACAGCACAGTACAGGGAGGGGGAGCACACACTACATACAGCACAGTACAGGAAGGGAGCACACACTACATACAGCACAGTACAGGGAGGGAGCACACACTACATACAGCACAGTACAGGGAGGGGGAGCATACACTACATACAGCACAGTACAGGGAGGGAGCACACACTACATACAGCACAGTACAGGGAGGGAGCACACACTACGTACAGCACAGTACAGGGAGGGAGCACACACTACATACAGCACAGTACAGGGAGGGAGAACACACTACATACAGCACAGTACAGGGAGGGGGAGCACACACTACATACAGCACAGTACAGGGAGGGAGCACACACTACATACAGCACAGTACAGGGAGGGAGCACACACTACATACAGCACAGTACAGGGAGGGGGAGCACACACTACATACAGCACAGTACAGGGAGGGAGCACACACTACGTACAGCACAGTACAGGGAGGGAGCACACACTACATACAGCACAGTACAGGGAGGGAGAACACACTACATACAGCACAGTACAGGGAGGGGGAGCACACACTACATACAGCACAGTACAGGGAGGGAGCACACACTACATACAGCACAGTACAGGGAGGGAGCACACACTACATACAGCACAGTACAGGGAGGGAGCACACACTACATACAGCACAGTACAGGGAGGGAGCACACACTACATACAGCACAGTACAGGGAGGGGGAGCACACACAAGTAGTGAAACACAGACACAGGGGACCAGCACAGCGGAATCTGTCCCTGATTACATAAATAGCCAATACATAATTACATGAATAGCACCACATTACACGAATAGCAACACATTACACATATAGCACCACATTACATGTATAGCACTGCACTACACGTATAGCACTGCATTACACAAATAGAACCACATAACACGATTCGCACCACATTACAGGTATAGCACCGCATTATACAACTAGCACCACATTACACGTATAGCATCTCATTACACAAATAGCACCACATTACATACACAGCCACCGCATTACATACGTAGCCACCGCATTACGTAAATAGGCTCATCATCAAGGACAGACATTGGGCAGCTATAGGGCTGAAGGAGTTTGCATTAGAGATTGTCCCAGGGATGGCTGTGAGTGCTGCCTGAGAACAAAGTACATCCTGCTACTGTCCAGTCCCCAAACCATACACTGTTACCGGGGACGCCCTAACCCTTACACCAACATGATAATGCAAATAATGTAATTAAAAATAACCTCTCTGCCGGGTCCCCTTCAGTGCTCAGTTGCTGCTCTGGCCAGTTCAGTGAGAGTGCGGGAGCTAGGGTGGCGGCGGGTGTAGTGAACCCAGCTCCGACCATCACTATGCTGCTGCTTCCGGGCTGGGCTCGTTGAAGAGACCTTTGGCCGGGGCCAGAGAGAGGATGCTGCTGGGCTGGTTCACTTTCTCCAGGTCTCCCGTTGATAGAACAGTTTCACCACTTTTCACGGCTAGCGGCACCTGGAAGTGCCCGCTAGTCTAACTTCCGGATTATGTTCCAATTAACCACAAGTACTGGAAGCAGTGTGAGCCAGCCCAGCATGAGTGTGAATCGGCCTGGCTGAGGGGGATATGGGACCAGCCCATCGGAATCTATCATGGTGTCCTGGTGGGCCAATCCGCCCCTGCCCAGTGGGATAGGGCCCTGGGAATCTCCTCCCATGCCCAGCGCTGCTACAGTGGGACCGTGTCCCAGTGCTTACCCTCCCCAGATCTGCTCTCACCTCACCCCGCAATTTGGGCTTTCTCTGTGGCCCTGTGGGCAGTGCGGCAGGGGTGTGCACCTCGGGCTGTCCATGAGCACATCTTAGGACTCCCGTTTTGGGAGACAGCAGCGGGCACAGCAGGGAACCCGGTGGTGTTAATGTGGACGGGTTGCAGGCTTCCGGGGGCCGGGCACTATGGTCAGCTATCAGTCCGGGAATGGCAGTGGCTGCACCCTTCACGTTGTGGGGATCTACGTGGCTGCGTAGCTGTCGTAATGGTTGGGCCAGCCCAGGTGCAGGCCATGCTTGAGTTCTCAGATGTACAAAGTTGTAGGGTACCAAATCTTTTTCCTCTGTTAGGGATGGAGGTGGAACAGGAGTGTTTATCCTTCTGTTGTAGCAGAAGGATAGACGCCACGACTGTCACTATAAACATTTTTGCTTGCCACTTTTTGGAACTATTGCTAAGTGTTGCCTATGCCTATTCTATGGGTTCATTCTGTGAATTTGATGTATAGGGTCAGAATGACATTGCATTTATTAAAATATGTCTTTTGGTATAGCCTCTGAATCAAAGTCAGTGGAGACAATAGTATTTGCATATGTATTATGCAGTAATGCAGGATCAGCACTGGTAAAATATAATATAGAGAAGAGTCACTTTTATTGTTTTCAGGTTCGTCCCTCTTAGTAGATTGAAAGCTGACTCAGATTTATCAAAGCATGGAGAGAGATAATACAGAGAGAAGTAAAGTACCAAACAATCAGCTCATAACTGTCATGTTTCAAACACAGACTGTAAAATGTCAATTAAAAGCTGACTAGTCAGTACTTTATCTCTCTCCAAGCTTTGATAAATCTTCCCCTCAGTCTTTTATCAACCTTGCAGCAATGCTAAAGAGACACCAGTAGATATTCCCCAACATCTCTCTTCAAAGTAGAATGAGCAAAGCACTCTAATTTAGCAGTGTCACCCCTCTGTCATACCTATTACTATGCCATCTTAAGTCAGTTCTGGATTTTGTGAGCTCTGGATTTGTTTCCTTTTTTACTTCCAGACCCTCATGGAGATATTATGAACAGCAAGGGCTCTAAAACATTCGTTTTCTTGCAAGCCTTAACAGGCTTTAGCAGTTTAATCTGTGCTAGGACAGCACACGTCCTCAAATGTCCTCTCACACTGGCATCCAGAACACGCCCCATCATCACTAGGTCACAAAACTCTTAATGATAGTTTGCAGATTTACAACATATAAGACTTATATATTTATTATTTAGTAAGAATAACATGTTGTACATTATAAATAACAAAATAACAAAAAAAAATACTAAATAAACCTTTTGGGGTATATATAGAAACAGAATTTGACAGCAGATAAGAACCACTTGATCCATCTACAATTAACCTACCAGTATATTTTTCGAGTGTGGGTATATATATATGGGTATGGGTCATTGGGTCGACCCAACTTAGGTCGACACTCATTAGATCGACCACTGAAGGTTGACATTGCCATTAGGTCGACATGGGCGTTAGGTCGACATGTACTAGGTCGACAGGTCAAAAGGTTGACATGAGGTTTTTGACTGTTTTTGGTGTAGTTTTCTCGGTAAAGTGTCGGGGAACCCAAATTAGTGCACCGTGTCCCCTCGCATGGCGAGCGAGCTTTGGCCAAGGTGCCTCGCTCCACTACTGCTTTACTCAGCACAGATTACCGTTCCAATCGTAGTCCACGTGGAACGTTAAGTATGAAAAAATCCCAAAAATGATTACAAAAAAACAAACCTCATGTTGACCTTTTGACCTGTCGACCTAGTACATGTCAACCTAACGGCCATGTTGACCTAATGGCATTGTTGACCTTCAGTGGTCGACCTAATGAGTGTCGACCTAAGTTGTGTCGGCCTAACGACCGTAACCCATATATATATATTGAGTATATCTGTGCAACTGTTTTCTGGGGCAGTTGCAGTTACTGGCTAGTTGAGATCAGTCTATATTAGTATGTACAATAGCTGCAGAAAGGGGATGTAGTTATGTGATCGGCAGTCACATTACCGACCCCTACAGTCTGCACGCTCCAAATCCCGACAGTCGGCATTCCGACTAACAGGGACTATTCACACTCGTGGGTGTCCACAACACCCATAGAGTGGGAATAGATCCTGTGGCGAGGAATGCAAATAAATTTGTTTGTTAATTCTTAACACTGATTAGCACAAAAATCATCTGTAAAGTCAATTAAACTTATAGCTTATAGCAAACGGAATGCTAATACAACTATACACAGCAACTATATGCACATCCTGATTCGTACCCATCGCACCACCCCACTTTGTCCACATACAAGATCAGCCGTCCGATTGCGTTAACCAACTGTGGATCTCTAAAACTAATTTTACAAATAATCATACATCCTCTAAAGCGAACGGATTGCTCCAAATTTGAATTAGATGAAACTAAACAAATAAACAAACATAAATAAATCCACTTTCATCCCTAGAAGTGTGAAACTAAAATGTTAATTAGTTTGAAATATGTTCCACCTGGTTTAAGATCAATGAATGCCAAGTCGCTCAAACTCTACAAATAATTCTAGTCATACTTTGGACAAATGGATGAGTTACTAAAGATGTGTGAGTTCTGATAAAGGTGGTCATTCCGAGTTGTTCGCTCGGTAATTTTTTTCGCATCGCAGCGATTTTCCGCTTAGTGCGCATGCACAATGTCCGCAGTGCGACTGCGCCAAGTAAATTTGCTATGCAGTTAGGAATTTTACTCACGGCTTTTTCATCGTTCTGGTGATCGTAGTGTGATTGACAGGAAGTGGGTGTTACTGGGCGGAAACTGGCCGTTTTATGGGCGTGTGGGAAAAAACGCTACCGTTTCTGGGAAAAACGCGGGAGTGGCTGGATAAACGGAGGAGTGTCTGGGCGAACGCTGGGTGTGTTTGTGACGTCAAACCAGGAACGACAAGCACTGAACTGATCGCAGATGCCGAGTAAGTCTGGAGCTACTCAGAAACTGCTAAGAGAGGTGTAATCGCAATATTGCGAATACGTCGTTCGCAATTTTAAGATGCTAAGATTCACTCCCAGTAGGCGGCGGCTTAGCGTCAGTAAATCTGCTAAAAGCAGCTTGCGAGCGAACAACTCGGAATGACCACCAAAGTACCTATAGCTGGGTACACATTAAATAATGTGTACCCAGCGTGATCCATCAGTGACAGGACCCGGCATTGGCCGGCATCGACAAATGCATACACAGTCTTGATTGATGACGTGTGGGGGGATCGGAATGCAGGATGACCCTCACTGGCGATGTTGCCCATTGGACCCGCCCAACGGAGAATGTCATTGACGACGCTCAGGAGCGCGCATCATCAGCTACATAGTGCATACACACTAGGCGATAGCGTAAGCAATGTGTCAGAATCGGGCACATCGTCCACATTATCATCTAGTGTATACACGTCTTAAAGTCTGCTACATATCAGCATAACCTTAGCTTTTTATTATCCCATGCATTTTATCTATTTTTTTTATTTCTCTTACGTCCTAGAGGATGCTGGGGACTCCGTAAGGACCATGGGGATAGACGGGCTCCGCAGGAGACATGGGCACCCCAAGAAAGAACTTTAGGTATGGGTGTGCACTGGCTCCTCCCTCTATGCCCCTCCTCCAGACCTCAGTTTACTACTGTGCCCAGAGGAGACTGGGTGCATTACAGGGAGCTCTCCTGAGTTTCCTGAAAGAAAGTATATTTGTTAGGTTTTTTATTTTCAGGGAGCCTGCTGGCAACAGACTCCCTGCATCGAGGGACTGAGGGGAGAGAAGCAGACCTACTTCTGTGAGTTTCAAGGCTCTGCTTCTTAGGCTACTGGACACCATTAGCTCCAGAGGGATCGGTACGCAGGTCTCACCCTCTCCGTCCGTCCCAGAGCCGCGCCGCCGTCATCCTCGCAGAGCCGGAAGATAGAAGCCGGGTGATTATGAGAAGAAAGAAGACTTCAGAGGCGGCAGAAGACTTCAGATCTTCACTGAGGTAACGCACAGCAGTAAAGCTGTGCGCCATTGCTCCCACACAGCACACACAAACGGCAATCACTGTAAGGGTGCAGGGCACAGGGGGGGCGCCCTGGGCAGCAATAAAACCTCTTTTTCTGGCAAATATATATATATATATATATATATATATATATACAGCTGGGCACTGTATATATAAAGAGCCCCAGCCAGGTTTTTTCGATATTTGAGCGGGACAGAAGCCCGCCGCCGAGGGGGCGGGGCTTCTTCCTCAGCATTCACCAGCGCCATTTTCTCCACAGCACAGCGCTGAGAGGAAGCTCCCCGGACTCTCCCCTGCTTATACACGGTGAAAGAGGGTTTTAAAGAAGGGGGGGGGGCACATAATTGGCGCAATATACAGATTACAGCGCTATCTAGGTAAAACATATAGTGTGTTTTTTCCTGGGTCATTGGCGCTGGGTGTGTGCTGGCATACTCTCTCTCTGTCTCTCCAAAGGGCCTTGTGGGGGAACTGTCTTCAGATAAGAGGATTCCCTGTGTGTGTGGTGTCGGTACGCGTGTGTCGTCATGTCTGAAGTAGAAGGCTCTCCTAGGGAGGAGATGGAGCAAATGAAAGTGGTGTCTCCGTCGACAACGCCGACACCTGATTGGATGGATATGTGGAATGTTTTAAGTGCTAATGTGAATTTATTGCACAAAAGATTAGACAAAGCTGAGGCTAGGGAACAGCCATGGAGTCAACCCATGTCTGTCCCTATATCGCAGGGACCTTCGGGGTATCAAAAGCGCCCACTATCCCAAATAGTAGACACTGATACCGATACGGATTCTGACTCCAGTGTCGACAACGATGATGCAAAGTTACAGCCAAAGCTGGCTAAATGTATTCGATATGATTATTGCAATAAAAGATGTTTTGCATATCACAGATGAACCCCCTGTCCCTGACACGAGGGTACACATGTATAAGGGAAAGAAGCCTGAGGTATCCTTTCCCCCTTCTCATGAGCTGAACGAGTTGTGTGAAAAAAACGTGGGAATCTCCAGACAAAAAACTGCAGATTCCCAAAAGGATTCTTATGGCGTATCCTTTCCCGGCTAAGGACAGGATACGGTGGGAATCCTCCCCTAGGGTGGACAAAGCGTTGACACGCTTATCCAAAAAGGTAGCGCTGCCATCCCAAGATACGGCTACCCTAAGGGATCCTGCTGATCGCAAGCAGGAGGTTATTTTGAAGTCCATTTACACACATTCTGGTACTTTACTCAGACCGGCTATTGCGTCGGCGTGGGTTTGTAGCACGGTAGCAGCGTGGACAGATACCTTATCAGCGGAGATTGAGACCCTGGATAAGGATACCATCTTATTGACCCTAGGACATATAAAAGATGCTGTCTTATATATGAGAGATGCGCAAAGAGACATTGCTTTACTGGGTTCTAGAGTCAACGCTATGTCGATTTCTGCTAGACGAGTCCTATGGACCCGGCAATGGACAGGTGATGCCGACTCAAAAAGGCATATGGAGGTTTTACCTTACAAGGGTGAGGAATTGTTTGGAGAAGGTCTCTCGGACCTGGTCTCCACAGCTACAGCTGGTAAATCATATTTTTTGCCTTATATTCCCTCACAGCCTAAGAAAGCGTGCGTCCTTTCTTGCCAGAGGTAAGGGCAGAGGAAAGAAGCTGCACAACACAGCTAGTTCCCAGGAACAGAAGTCCTCCCCGGCCTCTACAAAATCCACCGCATGACGCCCCAGTAGGGGCACGTTTTCGACTTTTCAGCCACATCTGGGTTCACTCACAGGTGGATCCCTGGGCAATAGAAATTGTTTCCCAGTGGTACAAGCTGGAATTCGAAGAGGTGCCTCCTCGCTGGTTTTTCAAATCGGCCCTTCCAGCTTCTCCCCCAGAAAGGGAGTTAGTGTTAAATGCAATTCACAAATTGTATCTTCAACATGTGGTGGTCAAGGTTCCCCTACTTCAACAAGGGAGGGGATATTACTCAACCCTGTTTGTAGTCCCGAAATCGGACGGTTCGGTCAGACCCATTTTAAATTTAAAATCCCTGAACCTATACTTGAAAAGGTTTAAGTTCAAGATGGAATCGCTCAGAGCGGTCATCGCCAGCCTGGAAGGGGGGGGATTTTATGGTATCCCGGACATAAAGGATGCATACCTTCATGTTCCCATATATCCACCTCATCAGGCGTACTTGAGATTTGCGGTAAAGGATTGTCATTACCAATTTCAGACGTTGCCGTTTGGGCTTTCCACGGCCCCGAGGATTTTCACCAAGGTAATGGCGGAAATTATGGTGCTCCTGCGCAAGCAGGGTGTCACAATTATCCTGTACTTGGGCGATCTCCTCATAAAAGCGAGATCAAGAGAGCAGTTGCTGAGCAGCGTGTCACTTTCACTGAAAGTGTTACAGCAACACGGCTGGATTCTCAATATCTCAAAGTCGCAGCTGGTTCCTACGACTCGTCTGACCTTCTTGGGCATGATTCTGGATACGGACCAAAAAAGGGTTTATCTTCTGGTAGAAAAGGCTCAGGAACTCATGACCCTGGTCAGGAACCTATTGAAGCCAAAAAATGTGTCAGTGCATCACTGCACTCGAGTCCTGGGAAAGATGGTGGCAACGTACGAGGCCATTCCCTTCGGCAGGTTCCATGTGAGGACCTTCCAATGGGACCTACTGGACAAGTGGTCCGGGTCTCATCTACAAATTCATCAGTTGATCGCCCTGTCCCCCAGGGCCAGGGTATCTCTCCTGTGGTGGCTACAGAGTGCTCATCTTCTAGAGGGCCGCAGGTTCGGCATTCAGGACTGGGTTCTGGTGACCACGTATGCGAGCCTCCGAGGTTGGGGAGCAGTCACACAGGGAAGAAACTTCCAAGGGCTTTGGACAAGGCAAGAGGCTTGTCTTCACATCAACGTCCTGGAGCTGAGGGCCATATACAACGCCCTTCGTCAAGCGGAGACCTTACTTCGCAACCTACCAGTTCTGATTCAGTCAGACAACATCACCGCGGTGGCTCATGTAAACCGCCAAGGCGGCACAAGGAGCAGAGTGGCGATGGCGGAAGCCAGGGGTGTATCTACCTATTGGCCAGGATGGCACTCGCCAGGGGCGCCAGGCAAGGAGGGGGCGCCGCCTGGCTGTGCCACCCGCGGCCAAAGGATAGAAAAGCAGTACTGTCAGACTGTACCTGGTGAGAGTCTGTTACTGCTGGAGCGGCGCTGGTGTCCGGCAGCACCGCACTTGTAATCAGACTCAAAATAAACTACAGCTCCCAGCAGCCCTTGTTGCTGGGAGCTCCTGGCAGCAAGGGCTGCTGGGAACTGTAGTTTATTGTGAGTCTGCTTACAAATACGGTGCTGCCGGACACTAGTCTGATCACTAGTGCAGTGCGGTGCTGCTGGACACTAGTCTGATCACTAGTGCAGTGCGGTGCTGCCGGACACTAGTCTGATCACTAGTGCAGTGCGGTGCTGATGGACACTAGTCTGATCACTAGTGCAGTGCGGTGCTGTCGGACACTAGTCTGATCACTAGTGCAGTGCGGTGCTGCCGGACACTAGTCTGATCACTAGTGCAGTGCGGTGCTGACGGACACCAGCGCCGCGGCGGCAGTAACAGACTCTCACCAGGTACACAGCAATTGTTATATAGCACAGTGCTATAGATCTATTTGTTGTTGAAGATAATAAAAAAGTGTCAGTGTTTGGGAGAAGGGACTGTAGAATCTGGAAATCTACACGATTTTCATGCATGTTAGATGTAAGTAAGTAGTAAGTAAGTGAAAACTTTAACTTGTTGAGTGTAATAATAAGATTTTACTCACCGGTAAATCTATTTCTCGTAGTCCGTAGTGGATGCTGGGCGCCCATCCCAAGTGCGGATTGTCTGCAATACTTGTATGTAGTTATTGCCTAACTAAGGGTTATTGTTGAGCCATCTGTTGAGAGGCTCAGTTATATTTCATACTGTTAACTGGGTATAGTATCACAAGTTATACGGTGTGATTGGTGTTTCTGGTATGAGTCTTACCCGGGATTCAAAATCCTTCCTTATTGTGTCAGCTCTTCCGGGCACAGTATCCTAATTGAGGTCTGGAGGAGGGGCATAGAGGGAGGAGCCAGTGCACACCAGATAGTACCTAATCTTTCTTTTAGAGTGCCCAGTCTCCTGCGGAGACCGTCTATTCCCGTATAGACGGGCTCCGCAGTAGACTGGGCACTCTTAAAAGAAAGATTAGGTACTATATCTGGTGTGCACTGGCTCCTCCCACTATGACCCTCCTCCAGACCTCAGTTAGGATACTGTGCCCGGAAGAGCTGACACAATAAGGAAGGATTTTGAATCCCGGGTAAGACTCATACCAGCCACACCAATCACACCGTATAACTCGTGATACTACACCCAGTTAACAGTATGAAATATAACTGAGCCTCTCAACAGATGGCTCAACAATAACCCTTAGTTAGGCAATAACTACATACAAGTATTGCAGACAATCTGCACTTGGGATGGGCGCCCAGCATCCACTACGGACTACGAGAAATAGATTTACCGGTGAGTAAAATCTTATTTTCTCTGACGTCCTAGTGGATGCTGGGAACTCCGTAAGGACCATGGGGAATAGACGGGCTCCGCAGGAGACTGGGCACTCTAAAAGAAAGATTAGGTACTATCTGGTGTGCACTGGCTCCTCCCACTATGACCCTCCTCCAGACCTCAGTTAGATTTCTGTGCCCGGCTGAGCTGGATGCACACTAGGGGCTCTCCTGAGCTCCTAGAAAGAAAGTTTATTTTAGGTTTTTTATTTTACAGTGAGACCTGCTGGCAACAGGCTCACTGCATCGAGGGACTAAGGGGAGAAGAAGCGAACCTACCTGCTTGCAGCTAGCTTGGGCTTCTTAGGCTACTGGACACCATTAGCTCCAGAGGGATCGACCGCATGGAACTGGCCTTGGTGTTCGTTCCCGGAGCCGCGCCGCCGTCCCCCTTACAGAGCCAGAAGCAAGAAGAGGTCCGGAAAATCGGCGGCAGAAGACATCAGTCTTCACCAAGGTAGCGCACAGCACTGCAGCTGTGCGCCATTGCTCCTCATACACACCTCACACTCCGGTCACTGAGGGTGCAGGGCGCTGGGGGGGGGGGCGCCCTGAGCAGCAATAAAAACACCTTGGCTGGCAAATATATCACAATATATAGCCCCAGAGGCTATATATGTGATAAATACCCCTGCCAGAATCCATAAAAAAGCGGGAGAAAAGTCCGCGAAAAAGGGGCGGAGCTATCTCCCTCAGCACACTGGCGCCATTTTCTCTTCACAGTGCAGCTGGAAGACAGCTCCCCAGGCTCTCCCCTGTAGTTTGCAGGCTCAAAGGGTTAAAAAGAGAGGGGGGGCACTAAATTTAGGCGCAATATTGTATATACAAGCAGCTATTGGGAAAAATTCACTCAATATAGTGTTAATCCCTAAATTATATAGCGCTCTGGTGTGTGCTGGCATACTCTCTCTCTGTCTCCCCAAAGGGCTGTGTGGGGTCCTGTCCTCAGTCAGAGCATTCCCTGTGTGTGTGCGGTGTGTCGGTACGGCTGTGTCGACACGTTTGATGAGGAGGCTTATGTATTGGCAGAGCAGATGCCGATAAATGTGATGTCGCCCCCTGTGGGGCCGACACCAGAGTGGATGGATAGGTGGAAGGTATAAACCGACAATGTCAACTCCTTACATAAAAGGCTGGATGACGTAACAGCTGTGGGACAGCCGGCTTCTCAGCCGCGCCTGCCCAGGCGTCTCAAAGGCCATCAGGGGCTCAAAAACGCCCACTCCCTCAGATGGCAGACACAGATGTCGACACGGAGTCTGACTCCAGTGTCGACGAGGTTGAGACATATACACAATCCACTAGGAACATCCGTTACATGATCCCGGCAATAAAAAATGTGTTACACATTTCTGACATTAACCCAAGTACCACTAAAAAAGGGTTTTATGTGTGGGGAGAAAAAGCAGGCAGTGTTTTGTTCCCCCATAAAATGAGTGAATGAAGTGTGAAAAAGCGTGGGTTCCCCCGATAAGAAACTGGTAATTTCTAAAAAGTTACTGATGGCGTACCCTTTCCCGCCAGAGGATAAGTTACGCTGGGAGATATCCCCTAGGGTGGATAAGGCGCTCACACGTTTGTCAAAAAAGGTGGCACTGCCATCTTAGGATACGGCCACTTTGAAGGTACCTGCTGATAAAAAGCAGGAGGCTATCCTGAAGTCTGTATTTACACACTCAGGTACTAGACTGAGACCTGCAGATAGTGCTGCTGCAGCGTGGTCTGTGACCCTGTCAAACAGGGATACTATTTTGCGAACATAAGAGCATATTAAAGACGTCGTCTTATATATGAGGGATGAACAGAGGGATATTTTGCCGGCTGGCATCCAGAATTAATGCAATGTCCATTCTGTCAGGAGGGTATTAGAGACCCGACACTGGACAGGTGATGCTGACTTTAAAAGGCACATAGAGCCTTATAAGGGTGAGGAATTGTTTGGGGATGGTCTCTGGGACCTCGTATCCACAGCAACAGCTGGGAAGAATTTTTTTTACCTCAGGTTTCCTCACAGCCTAAGAAAGCACTGTATTATCAGGTACAGTCCTTTCGGCTTCAGAAAAGCAAGCGGGTCAAAGGCGCTTCCTTTCTGCACAAAGACGAGGGAAGAGGGAAAAATCTGCACCAGTCAGCCAGTTCCCAAAATCAAAATTCTTCCCCCGCTTCCTCTGAGTCCACCGCATGACGCGGGGGCTCCACAGGCGTAGCCAGTTACGGTGGGGGGCCGCCTCAAAAATTTCAGCGATCAGTGGGCTCGCTCACAGGTGGATCCCTGGATCCTTCAAGTAGTATCTCAGGGGTACAAGCTGGAATTCGAGGCGTCTCCCCCCGCCGTTTCCTCAAATCTGCCTTGCCGACAACTCCCTCAGGCAGGGAGGCTGTGCTAGAGGCAATTCACAAGCTGTATTCCCAGCAGGTGATAGTCAAGGTGACCCTACTTCAACAAGGACGGGGTTACTATTCCACACTGTTTGTGGTACCGAAACCGGACGGTTCGGTGAGACCCATGTTAAATTTGAAATCCTTGAACACATACATAAAAAATTCAAGTTCAAGATGGAATCGCTCAGGGCGGTTATTGCAAGCCTGGAGGAGGGGGATTACATGGTATCCCTGGACATCAAGGATGCTTACTTACATGTCCCCATTTACCATCCTCACCAGGAGTACCTCAGATTTGTGGTACAGGATTGCCATTACCAATTCCAAACACTAGCGTTTGGACTGTCCACGGCACCGAGGGTCTTTACCAAGGTAATGGCAGAAATTATGATACTCCTTCGAAAAAAGGGAGTTTTAATTATCCCGTACTTGGACGATCTCCTTATAAAGGCGAGGTCCAAGGAGCAGTTGTTGGTCGGAGTAGCACTATCTCGGGAAGTGCTACAACAGCACGGATGGATTCTATACATTCCAAAGTCACAGCTGGTTCCTACCACACGCCTACTGTTCCTGGGGATGGTTCTGGACACAGAACAGAAAAAAAGTATTTCTCCCGCAGGAGAAAGCCAAGGAGCTGTCATCTCTAGTCAGAGACCTCCTGAAACCAAAACAGGTATCGGTGCATCACTGCACACGAGTCATGGGAAAAATGATAGCTTCTTACGAAGCAGAATTCCATTCGGCAGGTTCCATGCAAGAACCTTTCAGTGGGACCTCTTGGACAAGTGGTCGGGATCGCATCTTCAGATGCATCGGCTGATAACCCTGTCTCCAAGGACCAGGGTATATTTACTGTGGTGGGTGCAGAGTGCTCATCTTCAAGAGGGCCGCAGATTCGGCATACAGGACAGGGTCCTGGTAACCACGGATGTCAGCCTTCGAGGCTGGGGGGCAGTCACACAGGGAAGAATTTTCCAAGGACTTTGGTCAAGTCAGGAGTCGTCCCTACACATAAATGTTCTGGAACTGAGGGCCATTTACAATGCCCTAAGTCTGGCAAGGCCTCTGCTTCAAAACCAGCCGGTACTGATCCAATCAGACAACATCACGGCAGTCGCCCATGTAAACCGACAGGGCGGCACAAGAAACAGGATGGCGATGGCAGAAGCCACAAGGATTCTCCGATGGGCGGAAAATCACGTCTTCGCACTGTCAGCAGTGTTCATTCCGGGAGTGGACAACTGGGAAGCAGACTTCCTCAGCAGACACGACCTACACCCGGGAGAGTGGGGACTTCATCCAGAAGTCTTCCAACTGTTGGTAAACCGTTGGGAAAGGCCACAGGTGGACATGATGGCGTCCCGCCTAAACAAAAAACTAGATATTGCGCCAGGTCAAGGGACCCTCAGGCAATAGCTGTGGACGCTCTAGTGACACCGTGGGTGTACCAGTCGGTTTATGTATTCCCTCCTCTGCCTCTCATACCAAAGGTACTGAGAATAATAAGAAAACGAGGAGTAAGAACGATACTCGTGGTTCCGGATGGGCCAAGAAGAGCTTGGTACCCAGAACTTCAAGAAATGATATCAGAGGACCCATGGCCTCTACCGCTCAGACAGGATCTGCTACAGCAGGGGCCCTGTCTGTTCCAAGACTTACCGCGGCTGCGTTTGACGGCATGGCGGTTGAATTCCGGATCCTAAAGGAAAAGGGCATTCCGGAGGAAGTCATTCCTACGCTGATAAAAGCCAGGAAAGAAGTAACCGCAAACCATTATCACTGTATTTGGCGAAAATATGTTGCGTGGTGTGAGGCCAGGAAGGCCCCAACAGAGGAATTTTAGCTGGGTCGTTTTCTACACTTCCTACAGTCAGGAGTGACTATGGGCCTAAACTTGGGTTCCATTAAGGTCCAGATTTCGGCTCTGTCAATTTTCTTCCAGAAAGAACTGGCTTCACTGCCTGGAGTTCAGACATTTGTAAAGGGAGTGCTACATATTCAGCCCCTTTTTGTGCCTCCTGTGGCACCTTGGGATCTCAACGTGGTGTTGAGTTTCCTAAAATCACATTGGTTTGAGCCACTTAAAACTGTGGATTTGAAATATCTCACGTGGAAAGTTGTCATGCTGTTGGCCTTGGCTTCGGCCAGGCGTGTGTCAGAATTGGCGGCTTTGTCATGTAAAAGCCCTTCTCTGATTTTCCATATGGGTAGGGCAGAATTGAGGACTCGTCCCCAGTTTCTCCCTAAGGTGGTATCAGCTTTTCACTTGAACCAACTTATTGTAGTGCCTGCGGCTACTAGAGACTTGGAAGATTCCAAGTTACTGGACGTAGTCAGATTCCAAGTTACTGGACGTAGTCAGGGCCTTAAAAATTTATATTTCCAGGACGGCTGGAGTCAGGAAAACTGACTCGCTTTTTATCCTGTAGGCACCCAACAAAATAGGTGCTCCTGCTTCTAAGCAGACTATTGCTCGCTGAATTTGTAGCACAATTCAGCTGGAGCATTCTGCGGCTGGGTTGCCGCATCCTAAATCAGTAAAAGCCCATTCCACGAGGAAAGTGGGCTCATCTTGGGCGGCTGCCCGAGGGGTCTCGGCTTTACAACTTTGCCGAGCTGCAACTTGGTCAGGGGCAAACACGTTTGCTAAATTCTACAAATTTGATACCCTGGCTGAGGAGGACCTTGAGTTCTCTAATTCGGTGCTGCAGAGTCATCCGCACTCTCCCGCCCGTTTGGGAGCTTTAGTATAATCCCCATGGTCCTTACGGAGTCCCAGCATCCACTTAGGACGTCAGAGAAAATAAGATTTTACTCACCGGTAAATCTATTTCTCGTAGTCCGTAGTGGATGCTGGGCGCCCATCCCAAGTGCGGATTGTCTGCAATACTTGTATGTAGTTATTGCCTAACTAAGGGTTATTGTTGAGCCATCTGTTGAGAGGCTCAGTTATATTTCATACTGTTAACTGGGTATAGTATCACGAGTTATACGGTATGATTGGTGTGGCTGGTATGAGTCTTACCCGGGATTCAAAATCCTTCCTTATTGTGTCAGCTCTTCCGGGCACAGTATCCTAACTGAGGTCTGGAGGAGGGTCATAGTGGGAGGAGCCAGTGCACACCAGATAGTACCTAATCTTTCTTTTAGAGTGCCCAGTCTCCTGCGGAGCCCGTCTATTCCCCATGGTCCTTACGGAGTTCCCAGCATCCACTAGGACGTCAGAGAAAAAGAAAATACATATCTTACCTATTTCAAGGCCATATTCAAGGAAACGTATATCAGTTAATTGTATAATTGATCATTTTATCTTGAAAGTGATGGCACCCTGATGTTTTTTTTTTCTACCAGGAAGTACTTTTACCATCCAACTAATAGTGTTTGGTTAATGGCTGGGTCCATTTGAGGCTCATCTCACTGCAGCTCATTAGCATTTCATTCAGGATGCAGTCAAGATGCCGGCATTTGGCATCCCGGCGATCGGAAAGCTGACGCCAGCATCCCGACACTGCTCGGAATGCTGATGCAACATAGATAGCGATGCAGAATGGCAAAATCCGGATTGAGTTGGTGCCAAAGTCTGTACTGGCAAGCCACGTGGGAGGGTTAGGGTTAGGCTGCGAGGGTGGGAGGGCTAGGGTCAGGCTGCAGGGAGGGAGATTAGGAAGGGTGGGTTAGGGTTAGGCACCACTGAAGAAGCTTTTGGGGGAGGGGGGCAGGTTAAGGTCAGGCAGGTGGGTTAGGGGGGAGGGATGGTGTAACGTGAATACGAGACACTACTGTGCAGTGTAATGTGAATGAGGGACACTACTGTGTGGCATAATTTGAATTGGAAGTACTACTGTGTCCACACCCTTCCCCCACAAGACCATGCCCCATTTCCAATACTCACACCTTATTCCAAATGTGTGTAGGGGGGGCGCCAGCCCCTTACTTTGCCAGGGGCGCTCGGACCCCTAGATACACCCCTGGCGGAAGCCACCAGGATTCTGTGCTGGGCGGAAAATCATCTAAGCGCACTGTCAGCAGTGTTCATTCCGGGAGTGGACAACTGGGAAGCAGACTTCCTCAGCAGGCACGACCTGCATCCAGGAGAGTGGGGACTTCATCAGGAAGTCTTTGCACAGATTGCAAGTCAGTGGGGACTGCCCCAGATAGACATGATGGCGTCCCGCCTCAACAAAAAGCTACAGAGGTATTGCGCCAGGTCAAGAGACCCTCAGGCGGTAGCTGTGGACGCCCTAGTGACACCGTGGGTGTTCCAGTCGATCTATGTATTTCCTCCTCTTCTTCTCATCCCAAAGGTGTTGAGAATAAAAAGGAAAAGAGGAGTACAGACAATTCTCATTGTTCCAGATTGGCCGCGAAGGGCCTGGTATCCGGATCTGCAGGAAATGCTCACAGAAGATCCGTGGCCTCTTCCTCTCAGAGAGGACCTGTTACAACAGGGGCCCTGTCTGTTCCAAGACTTACCGCGACTGCGTTTGACGGCATGGCGGTTGATCGCCGCATCCTAGCGGAAAAGGGCGTTCCGGATGAGGTCATTCCTACTCTGATAAAGGCTAGGAAGGACGTGACAGCTAAACATTATCACCGTATATGGCGAAAATATGTTTCTTTGTGTGAGGCCAGGAATGCTCCTATGGAAGAATTCCATCTGGGCCGTTTCCTTCACTTCCTACATACTGGAGTGAATTTGGGCCTAAAATTAGGCTCCATTAAGGTTCAGATTTTGGCCTTATCCATTTTCTTTCAAAAAGAATTGGCTTCTCTCCCAGAAGTACAAACTTTTGTAAAGGGAGTGCTGCATATTCAGCCTCCTTTTGTACCTCCGGTGGCACCTTGGGACCTTAACGTGGTGTTGAGCTTCCTTAAGTCGCACTGGTTGGAACCACTTAAAACGGTGGAGTTAAAATATCTCACTTGGAAGGTGGTCATGTTGTTAGCCTTGGCTTCGGCTAGGCGAGTGTCGGAATTGGCGGCTTTGTCTCATAAAAGCCCCTATCTGGTTTTCCATATGGATAGAGCGGAATTGCGGACACGTCCTCAATTTTTGCCTAAGGTGGTGTCATCTTTTCATATGAACCAACCTATTGTGGTGCCTGTGGCTACGCGAGACTTGGAGGATTCCGAGTCCCTTGATGTGGTCACGGCTTTGAATATTTACGTGGCCAGAACGGCTAGAGTCAGAAAAACAGAAGCACTGTTTGTCCTGTATGCAGCCAACAAGGTTGGCACTCCTGCTTCAAAGCAGATGGATCGCTGGATCTGTAACATGATTCAGCAGGCTCATTCTACAGCTGGATTGCCGTTACCAAAATCAGTCAAGGACCATTCCACTAGGAAGGTGGACTCTTCTTGGGCGGCTGCCCGAGGGGTCTCGGCACTACAGCTGTGCCGAGCTGCTACTTGGTCGGGTTCAAACACCTTTGCAAAATTCTATAAGTTTGATACCCTGGCTGAGGAGGACCTCCTGTTTGCTCAATCGGTGCTGCAGAGTCATCCGCACTCTCCCGCCCGTTTGGGAGCTTTGGTATAATCCCCATGGTCCTTACGGAGTCCCCAGCATCCTCTAGGACGTAAGAGAAAATAAGATTTTAAACCTACTGGTAAATCTTTTTCTCGTAGTCCGTAGAGGATGCTGGGCGCCCGTCCCAAGTGCGGACTACTTCTGCAAGACTTGTATATAGTTTTGCTTACTAAAGGGTTACGTTATAGTTTCATCGGTCACGGACTGATGCTATGTTGTTTTTCATACTGTTAACTGGTTAGTATATCACAAGTTATACGGTGTGAATGGTGTGGGCTGGTATGAATCTTGCCCTTGGATTAACAAAAATCCTTTCCTCGTACTGTCCGTCTCCTCTGGGCACAGTTTCTCTAACTGAGGTCTGGAGGAGGGGCATAGAGGGATGAGCCAGTGCACACCCATACCTAAAGTTCTTTCTTAGGGTGCCCATGTCTCCTGCGGAGCCCGTCTATCCCCATGGTCCTTACGGAGTCCCCAGCATCCTCTACGGACTACGAGAAAAAGATTTACCGGTAGGTTTAAAATCTTATTTTCTGCTGTTTCTCATATACCTTTCCTCTCGCACCCCTCTTTCCTGAACTCAGCAATGTGCATAATGGGGCTTATTCTAAGTTGGGGGCAAAGCAAAAGCAGATATATCACTCGTTACATCAAACGGATAATCTATCTATAGGTAATCCGTGGGTGTGTACACCCAATATGTCTGTGAATACCGTAATTCACAGACATATTGTGTCAGCCCTGCAGCTCAGCCAATGCCAATATATCTTGCTGATACATCGGCATGTCTTTCTGTGTGTACGGGAGACTCACTGCCCATCCGTACACTGGCTGCAGGAACTGAAGTCACAGGAAGGCATATAGATTCAAATGCCTGCCCAGTTGTGACGTCAGCACAGATATATTGAGAGGTAATTGTGTATGCTTACCTAATCAGCCGCTATGTCAGTGGATCCATCAGTTGGCAGATATATCGGCATAGTGTGTACCCAGTCTAACTTTGCACTGGACAAACCAGACTCAACGCATAAATAACAATCCTTCTAGTCACGCCTAGTCCCGGGCACGTTTACGAACGCTGAGCGTCTTTTTCCACAAAAATGCATCTTATTAGCATTGCTATGCAAATAAGATGCACAGGCAGACTGCGCTGATTTTAATGATAAGCAGGATGCCTATATTATGTGTGTGACTGCAGCCGTATCTCCGTAGAAAATGCTATGTTGCATTGTTTTCCACAGATATCGCTAACACATCACAATCACAGGTCGCACCCAGGAATTGTACACGGGTCCTTCCCGGGTGTGACCCGCCATGAGACCCCTTTCAGACTGGCAACGCGACCCGGAATTATGCCAGGTCGGGTTGCCATAGGGGGCGGGAGCGGAGGTTGCGCCAACGTAATCAAGGGCAGGTGCTTGGAGATGAGATCATCTCCACTCCACCTCCTCCATTCTGTGAATGGGCCCCAGATCGCATCGACTCAGGTTACCTGTTCACACCGCACCTGACCCCGGTAATAACCCAGGAATAACCCTGCTTTATTGCTCGGTTGAGATACCGGATCAGGCGACCCGGAAATTCAGAACTTACCTCTTTTACACCACACATCGACCCGGCAATTTAACGGGTTATTTGTGCGTCGTGAAAGGGGTACGACACTGTAACGTTGCATTTTGTATACAGATACAGCTGCACTTTTTGGGAGGAAAAGATGATTCACGCTGGGCGAGTCGGACAGGAGCTGGCGGCTCTCATATGCTGCAACTCAACGTACGGATGGATGCTAGATGAGGAAGGATGCATCTGTAAATAGCTGCTTTTGCATGAAGAGCACAAATGATGGACGGCTTTATTTTTACACAGCTATTTACCTTCCGTACAAGATGTTTATTTTTGTTGTTTTGCTTGGCTTCAAACTCATAATCAGCCCCAACATTTTTTACCAGATATCTATGCTTCCTAATGACAGTCCCCAATTTGGGAGAGGTAATGTAATCCTCATTAATTAACTTCTAGGTAAACCCTAGTGCTGACACAGCCCATATGTCTCTCCTTCCTGCTCCCAATAACAAACACATCTAGCAGCATTCCCCATTCTAGAGGTCCTCCAGACACCATAACAGTCCATGTTTCAGGATATTCAACCTTGAAGACAGGTGACTTGATCAGTGCATGAGTTATTTTTTATTCAACCAACTGTGCTGAAGCAAGCATAATCTTAAAACCTGGACTGTTGAGGTACCTGGAGCACGGAGGACCTAGTTCAGGAAACCCTGCCCCATACCATCCAGCGTTACTCCCTTCCCTCCTCCCCTCACAGATTCGTGTCAGCCGGCCGCAGTAGTTTATATTCTCCCTCCCGCACGCCCATTGGCCAAGCCTCGGACATGAGCCCTAATGGCCCAGTCACGGGGTGTCTCCGGGCCCCGGTCACTCCCAGACTGTGACAGGCCCTGTCTCCCTGCGCACTGCGCCATGGGCTGAGCCACAGCCTGCCAGACGCCCGTTGCACGGTGGGAGCTGTAGTTCATGCTCGCTCTCGCTGTGAGTCTAGCTGCGTTGAATGAACTACAACTCCCAGCAGCCAGTGCGGCTGGTTCGCGGCTCCGTGACCATGGTGCTCTGTGAGTGAGGGAGAGCACCCCGGACACCGGACACCGGACACCGGAGACAATGGGCTCCAGGGTAAAGTAAGTGTCCGGGGACAGGTCACATCACGCTGCCTGTTGTTGTTGTCTGGGTGCAGCATGTGGGGCATTGTCAGTGGGACTTGCACATGTATGATAGTGTATACCTGTAGGATGGTGTCTGTGTATGGGCATTACTGTCTGTGTATACAGCCAGTGCTGCCTATGGGGAAGGGGTGGTTTAACAACATATATACATATATCTCTCTGCATAGTATAGTACACAGATACATCACATTCCCCTGTAACTATAGGCTCTGCAACTGACTCCAACAGCAGCAAAGTATCAAGATGTAACATCCATGATGGGTAGGATTTGTAATGATGCTACATATTAGTAAAATGCATACAGCCAGTGCTGAGAAATAATAGCAAGATATTTAGCTGAGTTGCTGTATTGTTCCCAGGGGTTTGGACCGTTGCAATTTATAATATGTATAGTATGCGCCCAAATTCTAACAAATGTGTCTGTTCTAAGTTTCTTGGCGACCTGCTTCCGTGTAGAATCTACGCCGCTCTTAGTGCTGCATGCCCCCTCGCCATGTTCACAAAACATTTCAGCAATACATTGTTTTGTTTTTTCCCCCCTTGTGGGTAGGTGGGGAGAATCAGTGATAAAATGTCTTTAATCTGCCCAGTTCTGCCTTACTCTATTTGCACAATATATGCCATTTCTTCAGCCATGCTAGTTATGTAAGTACTCTTTATACTGTTAACTTGCTTATGAGCGCACCAGTTTTTTTTCCAGGGCATGCTTGTCTGTACTAAGTATGTGTCAAAGGAACTTCCCTCTGGCTGTCACCCTTGAAATTCCAAAAATACTTTGGAAAATGCTTCTTGTGATAGAATTGCACGTTCATTTTGTTGATATGACCGGGATTATCGATTGCTATTTGGAACTTGCATGATATGAGGCCTATGCTAACTTGATTACATTAGTAGTATTACTCTTTGTAATATATGACAACATAATGGGATGATGTTATGACAAGAGCCCTTAAGTGCACCTTGAATATTAGAAATGGTTTTCATATTGTATTATATCACTATGTAAGGCTTTTGTAATCTGTTTGTTTAAGGATATATTCCTAGAAACATGCAGAGGAAAATTGCGCAGTACTATGAAAGGTTTGATCTGGCGTAAGACGAGTGACCGTTTTGTAATCCTGAAGAGTTTCTCAGTTTCTTTTCAATGATCCCCTGCCTACTAAACTATAGGCATGGTGATCCACTGAGTGCCATTAATAGAAAAGCGTTTGCAAGTAATTTGTCTGTATGCCACTATTGGGCCAAGCCACTGTCGCATACGAGGCATTTGAACAAGCTTTAACACATCAATTTTTGTGAAAACAAAAGTAGTGTCAAAACAGGAGGAAGTAAAAAAAAAAAAAAAGGATGTAATATGTTAGACTTTCCTACATTGGGTCATTCCACATCAAATAATTTCCCCCCGCCCCCCCCCCCCCCAAAATATATTAAATGTCCACCACCTATCTCAGATTTTTCCAATTTTTTTTTAGTTAAGAGAGCATGTCAAAACAACTTTCTGCCAAATATCTCCACTGTCTGAAAATTTGTTTATTAAATGTTGATTTTTCAATTTATTAAATTATTTACTCATCGATGCTTCTTTATTCAGTTTTATTTGAGGTATCACGGGTGTTTTTTAAGGAATCACCATGAAATTAGGACCCCTAAGGTCACTCTTCCTCCCAAATCCAGAAATCCACACTAAATTACTTTATCTGCTTTACGGTTCGAGTTACGACAAAAACGCACGTTTTTCAAGAAGACTTAAAAACGCTAGGTTCAATCAACATTAGATATCCCAAATTTTTTTAAATGCTTAACAAAGGTGTACATTATTACCAGACAAAAAAAGCAGCATGCATGGTACACTGTTTCATAGTGGAGAAAAAAATATAATTAGGTTGATTTTCAATTACTGTTGTACCGCATACATAATTAACATAAGAAATCATGGAATTTTACAAACTTAAACATAACTTGAGTCCCTAACTTATTTAATGTCACAGAATACATAGTAAAACAATTAAGAAAACTTTAAGAAACCCATGGAATACTGGCAGAACCTGAAAAATATAGAGGGAAAGCCCTTCCTGTACAAATCATTCATCAGGTACACAGTTTTACGGGTTTTGGTATGAATGGTCGACCATGTTATGGTCGACAGTCATTAGGTCGACATGGACACATGGTCGACACATGAAACGGTCAACATGAGGTTTTTTTGTTTTTTGTTTTTTTTTTGGTGTAATTTTCTGCGTAAAGTGACTGGGAACCCCAATTAGTGCACCGCGTCCCCTCGCATGGCTCGCTTCGCTCGCCATGCTTCGGGCATGTTGCCTTCGCTCCGCTATCGCTTCGCTCAGCACAGATTACCGTTCCAATCGTAGTCCACGTGGATCGTACAGTATGGAAAATTTCCCCAAAAGAAAAAAAGTAAAAAAACTCATGTCGACCTTTTCATGTGTCGACCTTTCACGTGCCGTCCATGTCAACCATGTCAATGTCGACCAATAGTGGTCGACCTAATGACTGTCGACCATAACATGGTCGATCATCTGAACGGATACCAGTTTTACGAAGATGATGAACATTCTCGGATGTACCCTGAAAAGAAAGTCCTGTTTCTGTAAAAGTTCCAGGAGGAAAAGGAATTCACAACCAGAAAAGGCTACTCCAAGTAAACTTGAAAGAACTTTATCTTGCTTTCAAATCCAGTTTGCCAGACATTCAAGTTGGATTGTCTAAGATGTGTTCCTTGAGATTTACATGGTCTGTTAGTTAGCGTTGCTGCAAGAGGTATGCATTCTGTGTGTGTTTGCGAAACTCACCAAAACGAAAATTATTATTAAATTGTTGGTTGCTGCTCTACCATTAAAGATGGACTACAAAGACCTAACTGAAATCCTTGTTTGTTCTTCAGCCTCAAAAACTTGTATGCATCATCAATGTGATAAACGCCCAGGTCTGGAAGCACTTAAGAAAATAGTTGAAAAACCTTTTCATGATAGTGACATGGATGATGAGGACACAATTGTTTATAAGCAGTGGGTCCACACTGACCAAAGTAAATTGGTTACAGTCACTAGTAGTGTGGAACAATTCTGTGAAGTTGTTTGTAGTGCTTTTGATGAGGCAAAAGCCCACCTGTATACAGCAGTCGCAGGCTGAATACCTACGCCAGCTGAAGGAAACATTCGCCCAGAAACTGAAGCTATTGTGTTACTAGATTTTGCAGAAAATTATTAATTTGTCAGGATGCAATTCAAGGATTTCACTGGGACACTTCACAAGCAGCACTTCACCCGTTTGCTGTATACAGATAGCGCACAGTGCGAATGCGCTGTGCTGCGACTGATCACAGCCGGCGTTTGCTCCCTAGGCTTCCATTGGCGTGCAGATGTGTGCATTTGCGGCCACACTTGCCGCAAGTCAACGATTAGCGTGGCTACATCTGTTTTTTATCAAGATGATTTTAAGACGCTTTACACTGTGTGAGTCTGTGTGTTATAAGTGATACCTGTGACCATGTAGCCATAACTGTGCGTGCCTTCATTACGGTACTCATGAAACACTTAGCCGAATTATTACTAAAATTGGAGTATGTTTACTGCTTTAGTGATGGTGCTAGTAAACATCTAGCCACCAGCACCAGTCTGCAAGCAGTGGAAACTCATCACATCTTGACACCTTTGGACCTGTATAGTTGGGCTTAATATATACATTACATAAAGTTTTTATACGCGTCACAAAATGAAATACAAGACTGCACACCCAAGCTGCATAGCTGTCTAGAAACAGCAAAGACTGTGGTAGGAACACTTGCTCATCACCAATTTCGGCCTATTAGTTATGATGAACTACACATATTCCGATTATCATCAGACGACATGAAGTCAGCAGGAACCACAGTTTGAGGGGTATCCAATTACAGGTGAAAATACATTGGGCTATTTTTCCAGATGTTTCACTCATATTATTATTATTTACAGGTAATCCAATTTGGTCACCTGTAAAAAAAAATACATTATCTCCCAAAAACACACAGGTTCAGTTAAACCTGTGTGGTTTTTTTTTTTAAGAAACAGCCCCATTTCCGTGGATGTGGTTTCACCTGCCTGAGGCAGGTGAAACAAAATCCCTGATAAGCTGGCGCTAGCCCCCGGTGGGACAATTAGCAGCATTAATTTACCGTGGCTAATTGCATAACCCCTTTAGTGTCCCTATAACCACAGTCACAAAAAATGTAGACAAAAGTGATCTGCATTTGTAATTTGGAGTGGTCAGCGCGCTCATTATGAAAAATGAAAGAGCAAGAGGTAGAAAAAGAGGGGATGTTGCGGGATAGGGTGTTGTTATAGATATATAGATGTGTAAGAATTTTTCGTATAAATGTGGGTTTACAGCAATGATCAGTCTAATGGTGGTTTCTAAACATAAATTTATTGTGGTATTGGATATATATATAAGGTCAGCAACCTTCTGAAATGATATATGGTTCCTTAACCACTGTCAGGTGTGTCCTGCAGACTACCCTTTACAAGGTATACCTCACTAATGGTATACCAAAATGGACCCCAGCTCAGGTAAATGTCAGGTGTACCCTAAGGGTCACCTTTACCATAGGTGTGGTGGGTGCCTATGTATCCTCTGAAGCTGTGTCCTAAATTAGTGTCTGGGGGGTTTTGACCAGTGCGGCGTCCCGCCTGTCAGTCCCCTTTCGTGTGCGGCACTGAGTTGTGGGGCTGTGGGCTGTGTGTCACACACTTACCGCCGGGGGCAGGTCTCTGCCTGCCGCCGGTAACCTCATCTCTTCCTTCCACGAACTCAGGCCTTGGTCCTCTTTGTCCGTGTCCTCCGTCTTCTTCGGTCCGCGCGCTTCTCCTGCAGCCGCCGGTCTCCTCCGTCCACGGGTCCCGTTCTACCACTTCCTGGTTTGCGCGTCACGTGCGATGTCACGTGAGCGCTCCGTCTGTAAAAGTGATCTGCAACCTGGAACATACATAGCAGCAGTGTACAATAACATCTGTTACATTGGGTATATCATTCAATGTAATGAGGAGGAACATTATGTGCTGGTACACTTCATGAAACGAAATCAATCAACAAATGTGTTGTCCTGGCATTCAGTGTTTTGTTTCTTTTTATTCACGTCCCCTATGTAACAAAGTGCCCACTATCCAAGGAAGTAGTGGAAGGCACTGTCTGCTGACACCTTTAGGAGAATTACAGACCGTTACAACAGGTTCCAAACAAGGGAAAGATAATATGATTGACTCAAGTTATGTGTAAGTTTTTACATTTCATGGATTCTTGTGTTAATTATGTATGCGGTACAACAGTATTTGAACGTCCACTTCATGATTTTTTTCCCCCTCCACTATGAAACAGAGTACCATGCTGATTTATTGTCTGGTAATAATGTATACCTTTGTTAACCACCTAAAAACATTTGGGATATCTAATGTTGATAGAACCTAGCGTTTTTAAGTCTTTTCGAAAAACGTGTATTTTTGCCGTAACTCGAAACGTAAGGCAGATAAAGTGATTTGGTTTGGATTCAGGAGGAAGAGTTGCCATAAGGGTGCAAATTTTGTGGTGATTCCTTTTATAAACAACCCTCACACTTCAGATAAACTGGATAAAGAAGCTGCGATTAGTAAATAATTTACTAAATTGATCAATTTTTAGTAAACAAATTGTCAGACAGTCAAGATATTTGGCATAAGTAGTATTTTTATTTTTTTATTTTTTTTACATACTCTTAACTAAAAAAAATTCAGAAAAATCTGAGATGGGTGGTGAACACGCCTGGTTGAACTGACATGGAATGCCCCCGTTATAACCCAACACAATATCACAAAATTTAGTTGTCACATACGGGACAAGCCAAATCCACCACTGTTCTGTAAAGGAAACGTCTACTTGGTAATTCCCCTTCAAATTAGGGGCCTGTGTTTTTTTTTCTTTTTTCTTTTTTTGAGAAAGCGCTATAATTTAACTTTTGAACCTATGTTGAAAACGCAAGATACACTGCTATAGATTTTATTCTTTTTTTAGTGTCACTTATGGGAAATGTTATACTCTTTTTCATTGAATTTCCATATACATTTCTCTTCTTGGGAGGCTTCTGTGCTGTAATCTGTTCTGGAATGCCCATATGTAGTATTCTATGATTGCATTGAACTATATGTGAGGGGGGGGGGAATGTAATATGGTGTGTAAATACGTGCCGCAATAATACAGTTACCCATTAGATTGTAAGCTCTTGCATGCAGATCTCTCACATTTTGTTGAACTGAATGCACCTGATTGATATATATTTAAATTTATCTCTCTAATAAGTAGAGATGTGTGGGTTCAGACTTACCCGGATCTCAAAATGACATGTTATTGGCTATCTGGCTGTCACGTGTTTTTGGATACATTCAATCTTTTTAAGCATTTTTTAGTTTACCACATGAAGGTTTTTGGCTTTTACATTCCAGCAATGTTTTTTGTCATCTTCATTTTATATTTTCTTTTTTAATATTAGACCATTCGTATTTTTTTATCTAATGATCGCCATGTTGTTTTACTTACTGCTTTTACTAAACATCATATATGGAACTTGTTTTGCTCAGACTACCACCTCTGTAGATTCTTCACGGGCCTTTGTGCTGTTTTCTTTATATGCATAGTGACCTTTAATTGTTTAGGAAACCAAGGAGCTGGAACTATAGGTGACCGCCTTAATGGCTGGTGGTGTTAGAATGATTGCAAGTGGACCAAGATCATCATGACAAATCCTGAGGGTGGTCTGAATGGTTTCTAAGAACTACACTATTGACCTGTATGAAGGTGGTAGTACAGGGCCACCTCTCCATTCAAAACACAACCCTAGTGTGCTGTTACATGCAACTGTATCTCTGGAGGCCTGCTGGCTCTGTAATATGGAACTGTCAAATCAATTTAGTCTACCAACTTAAAATGGGGGCTTGTGATTAGTCCTCCCACTCCCCAGGCATCCCCTCAGGCTCCTCCTGGATGTGTGCCCTGCATTACCACCTTTTGCATTGTTAAAGGTGTAGCCTTCCTCTCTAATATGTGTAAAATGGTTCTGGGTCACATTGGAGACCCCCCCCCCCTTCCCCTATACATCATATACCTCAACTGTGCTATGTAAGATTAGCAGAGAGAGCAGCTGTGTCCGAGCGGAGCCCATATAACGGGCACACAGCACTGTAGGACACCGTGTCTAAATGCTGAGATCATGGGTCCCAAGAAGGCTGCAAATAGCCTATCAGATAACAAATGTAGAGGTCGTTTGAGGTCTTATCCTCAAGAAATAGATTTATTTGAAAATGATATAAAAGGTTTGATTAGTGGACATTCCTCTGGATGTTTTGGTGTCATTTTCTTGGTCATCTAACAATAAAGGGTTTGTGATAAAAGGATCTTGTACAATAAACATACACAATTGCTATTTGGAGAATTAAGGATAATGATTAATGAGGTACCCATCCTATATTTAGAATTTTAAAACAATATTTTGATTAGCCTTTCATTGGTTCAGTAATAACAGTGGGATGATAAATATAAGAATCCTAGTCTGTTAAAGCCTACTTTCCATGCTGTCCCTGAGATAAGCTTTGCTGGGCATAACATGGGGTCAGTAGGGATCTCATACTACTTTGTGTGTTAATACTCTCTATTTATTGCTGTTTCCAGCTGTACAGCACTAAGCCCTATGTAAATAAATGTTAAGGAATCAAAAGGTGAACAGTGAAACAGGAATACAAAATCTAATCCAGTAATAGGCCATAGTGAGACATAGGGCTTGGTGAGGTCAGTAACAATCCAGGGAACATGGACCCAGGGAGAGCAGTGTAGCCTTCAGTTTGAAGCACCAGTAAAACATCCAAAGGTTAAAGACTCAAGTGATCCAGCAAGGTAATGATCAGCAACAAGCTGAAGATCTCCCATAAAACCTGTGTTCTGAGATATACAGATGACTTGGGAAACCCACATTTGCCCAGTGCCAGTGGCCTTTGCCTGCTCTCTAGCAGTTCTAACCTAATACATAGATCTAATTATTGTTTTTGGTCAAGCCGTCTCTAACTGTTAATATAATAAAAAATGGTTTCCTCCTCCCTGGAATTAATGTAAAGATTAAAGATTTTCACACATGCTTTTATTAAGTATTGAATATCCTATGCAACAGGGTAATATTCTAGGCTAGATATAGAAGAATAAATCAAATATTTATAATGGAAGTATGCAAAAAAAAAAGATAATGTAAGTATTAAGTATCCAGTTGACACAGTGACTTCTGTTTTTGATTTAATACTTCACTCTGGATTTGCAAAGCGAAGGGGTAATTACTGAGAGGGTTAATGTCAGAGCAGTAGGAGTTACAGCAATCCTGTTTATAAATTATTCATGGCTTTCTGCCATACTGCTGGCTCAGTCATTTTCTGTCATCATTACCAGATGTAAAACTTGAAGACACATTTGTACATCAGGAAATCCGAAAAGAAAAAAAAAAATTAGAAACTTGTAAAGTAACAGTTTTGAAATATGTTGCATTGAATTCAGGGTGTCACACTGTAAATATGCTTTGTATGTGTGTGCGGACGTACAGTACCTAATAATCTCCCAGGACCTATATATTACCTTTTCAGAAAAGTAATTTTGTGTTCATTTTTCCAATGCTATTTTAAGCGATTTCACTTTTATTTTTTTATTCTTGCTTCAGGTAATCTGCAGGACAGGTGAAACACACAAAAATATTATAATAACTCTCCAAACTTTTAATGCATTGCATTTTTTTCCCCACTACTGGGATCCGGCAATCCTGCATAGAAGTGTAACATATTACTTACACAAATCATTCGCTTCTTAACTGTTCAGTTATGGCTGTGACCGCTGCGCTCATGAGCTAAAATATGACTTAACAACATAACACTTGCCATTTGAAAATAACTTTAACGACTGTCCGGATAGGAACGGCTTTCATTTGTAGCGGTTATGTCATTATGAGTTAATGTTTTCTGACTGTATACTGAAGCTGGTATATGTCCTCAGAAATGTATTCATATTCTGTTTAATTTGCTCTCTATTTCTGTAACACGGACTTTTGTAATGTCCGTGGCAAATTAGGAAAAAGAGCATTTTGACTAAAAAGCAGAATAGCTCACAACAGTAGATTTGTAAAGTGGAATACATGTAAAAAAAAGCTTTAAAAGTGGGGATTAGTAGATCGACACTGTTCAGGTCGACAGATAAAGGTTGACAGGTTCAAAAGGTAAACATGGAAATTGCCGACACGTTTTTTGTTTTTGTGCCAAATCATGGATTTTTACTGTTATCTGACCACCATCAGTAGAAACTTGCTTGCTCGCGAGCTGGCTTAGCTCACCATGTTTCTGTCAGGTCACTTTTCCCAGTAGATGTTCACATGTATTGTAAGCCAAGCAGATGTTGAAAAAAAACATGTGTAAACCATTTAAAACAAGTCGACCATATGATGTTGAACTCTTGATTATCGATCTATCATCCAGATACCAGTGCATTCTATAGGAAGGAATTGCAAAAGTTGGGTTATAGTTTCTAGTTTGTGTCCATAGGGGGTCATTCAAATATGATCGCTGCTGTGCTTTTTTGCACAGCGAGCACTCTGGTTCTAACTGCGCATGCACCGCAATGCGCACGCACGTCAGACAACAATAAAGGGCATCACTGGCCAGCCACAAAATTGTGCGAAAATTCTAATCGCACGGGCGTTCGCAAGGTGATTGACAGGAAGAGGCTGTTTGTGGGTGGTAACTGACCGTTTGCTGAGAGTGTTTGGAAAAACGCAGGCGTGCCCAAGCGTTTTCAGGGAGGGTGTGTGACGTCCGTTCCGGCCCCGATCAGCCTGATTCTATCGCACTGGAGGAGTAAGTCCTGGGCTGCGCAGAGACTGCACAAAGTGATTTTTAGCAGCTCAGCGTACACTTAGGATCGCACATTTGCACGGCGAATTTACACTACCCCGGGGGGCAGCGACTATCTGAACGCAGGACAGCAAAATTAGCCCAGCGATCAGATCTGAATGACCCCCATAGTTTAAGCCCCTTGAGTAATACTGGAGAAAGAGACTATATAAATAAAATTATTATTGTTATTACTATAAAATGTTGCAATTCATAACATATACTTCCAAACAAAAATAGTTTTGCATGTGTCATGTATTTACTACTCCAGTCTCTCAATATCTAACTAGACTAAATATTTGTTGTTGTTTTTTTGTCCTTTTTAAAACCAACCTTCAGTGGCAGGAATTAAATGACACAAAGGGGTTGATTATTTGGTTGAGGGTGATGTTCTGGCAAATCCCGCGAGGTCCCGTTCTGGTGGCTTTGGAATGATGTTGTAGCTTCATAGGGGTGCATGTAAAAATACGCAAATTGATGTCACTGTATGTGTGAGGTTTGTATGAACTGCACATCGCTCCTAATTGAATTCACCCTGATATATTCATTAATAGCCCAGCACTTTGGGGGTAATTCAGATCTGATCGCAGCAGCAAATTTGTTAGCAAGTTGGGCAAAACCATGTGCACTGCGGGGGGGGTGGGGCAGATATAACGGGTAGAGAGATTTAGATTTGGCTGGGGTGTGTTCAAACTGTAATCTAAGTTGCAGTGTAAAAATAAAGCAGCCAGTATTTACTCTGCACCGAAACAATAGAACCCACCCAAATCTAACTCTCTCTGCACATGTTATATCTGCCCCCCCTGCAGTGCACATGGTTTTGCCCAACTGCTAACAAATTTGCTGCTGCAATCAACTCTGAATTAGGCTGTTTGTTTCCTGTTTATAGTGAGTAGTCCTCATTTTGCGCTGATGGTATAAAATCTTCTCGTAGAATGGAAGAGATAGGTTTGCCCACTTCACCCTACTGCACCCGGAATGAAATACTAAAGGTGGGTACACGCTAAGCGATGTGCTCGGTGAGCAATATCGCACAGTGACGTCATGCCACGGGCGGCTGGAATATGCAGCTTTGGACGATGAGTCCAAATTAAGCTGTATGCACGTCCGAGACTGAGGGTCGTTATCGACCTGCTGGGCCGCGCATTGCTTGTCGTTAACAGCATACACACTAGTTAACGACGTTGCTCAGGAACGGTCTAAATGAGCGACGTTGTTTTCTATATCGACTATTGTGTGCGAGCCTTAAAGTTAACATAACACACCGCTTTCATTATTGTAAAATCTGTAGCAAATTCAACAGAGCTGCATACATAGTACTCTATACTTTTATAATGGGCAGATATGATATCCCCTTTCCCACCATTTACTGCACCAGGAAGGATTGGGACTTGGGGTCTTCCATTTGAGTTTACAATTCCCCTTACTACAGCTGATAAATATACATCCACATACATTTACAATTTCCACATTATTTATTGACAGGTGTCTTGTGTTTATTGTACTCAAAGTTTCAGTGTTTAATTTAATAAAGGAAATTTGCTGAGAAATATGTTTTGGAATACTTATAAAATTGTGAGTATTTGTTCAGTATTTGTCAGTTTAAGAAGGAAATCTTTTAATGTAAATTATATATGACCCATGCAAAACCTTTGAAAATTGTGTATTTATACAAGTATGTGTGTCGTGCAGATATATAATATTAAGCATGGAGGCGAGGGTCTTGTGGCTGTATACTAATGAATAGCTGGCTTCCTCTAAATGGAATATAAAATGAAATATACAAATGCTATTTTTGACTTGCTGGCAGAATGTTAGATACACTGCAGTCCTGACACTGTTATAACGAGGAGCATTTTGTCAGGTAGGGAGAACATTTCTGATATCTTGCAGAGCTAAAGATATTTAAGGTAAGACTGGACAAAGGATTTCTCGCTTCAAACCAGACTTTGGGGGTAATGTAAAGAGTTTACGAAGCTGGCGTGTTTTTGGCGAGTTCACCAAAAAATGAAAAGTAGCAATTGCTTCTAATAAAAAACCTATTGTTAATAGTAATTCCTGCTTGAAATTTACAGCAAAGTCTCAGAAAATACACTGGTTCCTTAAACTCGTAACTCATTACATAACCCTCATTGTGTTTATGTTTGTTACAGTAATCCACTGAGTGACACTTTAATTCTGAAATACTTGCTGTTATATACTTGTATTTGTGTATTAGTATGGTACCTGAGCAGTAAATAGCAGCATTGCTGGCTATATCTCATTAACGCCTTTGACCTATAAATAAGTGTCCCATCATCACTACCACACAGGGTCCTGGACATCGGACCCTGTAGCTCTGCTATGTGAGGGGAGGGAGTGCAATGTTAAATATTTACTTCAACAGGGCATTACTTTTTAATGGTATATTGGATACAGTTGTACATTGCTAGAAACTTTATTTCTCTATCGTCCTAAGTGGATGCTGGGGTTCCTGAAAGGACCATGGGGAATAGCGGCTCCGCAGGAGACAGGGCACAAAAGTAAAGCTTTTACAGGTCAGGTGGTGTGTACTGGCTCCTCCCCCTATGACCCTCCTCCAGACTCCAGTTAGATTTTTGTGCCCGGCCGAGAAGGGTGCAATTCTAGGTGGCTCTCATAAAGAGCTGCTTAGAGAGTTTAGCTTAGGTTTTTTATTTTACAGTGATTCCTGCTGGCAACAGGATCACTGCAACGAGGGACAGAGGGGAGAAGAAGTGAACTCACCTGCGTGCAGGATGGATTGGCTTCTTGGCTACTGGACATGAAGCTCCAGAGGGACGATCACAGGTACAGCCTGGATGGTCACCGGAGCCACGCCGCCGGCCCCCTCACAGATGCTGAAGCAAGAAGAGGTCCAGAATCGGCGGCTGAAGACTCCTGCAGTCTTCTTAAGGTAGCGCACAGCACTGCAGCTGTGCGCCATTTTCCTCTCAGCACACTTCACACGGCAGTCACTGAGGGTGCAGGGCGCTGGGGGGGGGGCGCCCTGGGAGGCAAATGAAAACCTTTAAAAAGGCTAAAAATACCTCACATATAGCCCCAGAGGCTATATGGAGATATTTACCCCTGCCTAAATGTACTAAATAGCGGGAGACGAGCCCGCCGGAAAAGGGGCGGGGCCTATCTCCTCAGCACACGGCGCCATTTTCTGTCACAGCTCCGCTGGTCAGGAAGGCTCCCAGGTCTCTCCCCTGCACTGCACTACAGAAACAGGGTATAACAGAGAGGGGGGGCAAAATAAATGGCAATATATTAATATAAAAGCAGCTATAAGGGAGCACTTAATCATAAGGCTATCCCTGTCATATATAGCGCTTTTTGGTGTGTGCTGGCAGACTCTCCCTCTGTCTCCCCAAAGGGCTAGTGGGTCCTGTCTTCGTATAGAGCATTCCCTGTGTGTCTGCTGTGTGTCGGTACGTGTGTGTCGACATGTATGAGGACGTTATTGGTGTGGAGGCGGAGCAATTGCCAAATATGAGGATGTCACCTTCTAGGGGGTCGACACCAGAATGGATGCCTTTATTTGTGGAATTACGGGATAGCGTCAACTCGCTTAAGCAGTCGTTTGCCGACATGAGGCGGCCGGACACTCAATTAGTGCCTGTCCAGGCGCCTCAAACACCGTCAGGGGCTGTAAAACGCCCCTTGCCTCAGTCGGTCGACACAGACCCAGACACAGGCACTGATTCCGGTGGTGAAGGTGACGAATCAACCGTATTTTCCAGTAGGGCCACACGTTATATGATTTTGGCAATAAAGGAGATGTTACATTTAGCTGATACTACAGGTACCACTAAACAGGGTATTATGTTGGGTGTGAAAAAACTACCAGTAGTTTTTACCGAATCAGAAGAATTAAATGACGTGTGTGATGAAGCGTGGGGTGCCCCGATAAAAAACTGCTAATTTCAAAGAAGTTATTGGCTTTATACCCTTTCCCGCCAGAGGTTAGGGAGCGCTGGGAAACACCTCCTAGGGTGGACAAAGCGCTAACACGCTTATCAAAACAAGTGGCGTTACCCTCTCCTGAGACGGCCGCACTTAAAGATCCATCAGATAGGAGGATGGAAAATATCCAAAAAGGTATATACACACATGCAGGTGTTATACTACGACCAGCTATTGCGACTGCCTGGATGTGCAGTGCTGGGGTAGTTTGGTCAGAGTCCCTGATCGAAAATATTGATACCCTGGACAGGGACAATATTTTACTGTCGTTAGAACAAATAAAGGATGCATTTCTTTATATGCGTGATGCACAGAGAGATATCTGCACACTGGCATCACGGGTAAGTGCTATGTCCATTTCGGCCAGAAGAGCTTTATGGACACGACAGTGGACAGGCGATGCGTAGAGGAGTTATTTGGGGTCGGTCTATCGGATTTGGTGGCCACGGCTACGGCCGGGAAATCCACCTTTCTACCTCAAGTCACTCCCCAACAGAAAAAGGCACCGACCTTTCAACCGCAGCCCTTTCGTTCCTTTAAAAATAAGAGAGCAAAGGGCTATTCATATCTGCCACGAGGCAGAGGACGAGGGAAGAGACAGCAACAGGCAGCTCCTTCCCAGGAACAGAAGCCCTCCCCGGCTTCTACAAAAGCCTCAGCATGACGCTGGGGCTTCGCAAGCGGACTCGGGGGCGGTAGGCGGTCGTCTCAAGAATTACAGCGCGCAGTGGGCTCACTCGCAGGTAAATCCCTGGATCCTGCAGATAATATCTCAGGGGTACAGGTTGAAATTAGAGACAGAGCCACCTCGCCGTTTCCTGAAGTCTGCTTTACCAACGTCCCCCTCAGAAAGGGAGACGGTTTTGGAAGCCATTCACAAGCTGTATTCTCAGCAGGTGATAGTCAAGGTACCTCTTCTACAACAAGGGAAGGGGTATTATTCCACTCTTTTTGTGGTACCGAAGCCGGATGGCTCGGTAAGGCCTATTCTAAATCTGAAGTCCTTGAACCTGTACATAAAGAAGTTCAAGTTCAAGATGGAGTCACTCAGAGCAGTGATAGCGAACCTGGAAGAAGGGGACTTTATGGTATCCTTGGACATCAAGGATGCGTATCTCCACGTTTCCAATTACCCCTCACACCAGGGGTACCTCAGGTTCGTTGTACAAAACTGTCACTATCAGTTTCAGACGCTGCCGTTTGGTTTGTCCACGGCACCTCGGGTCTTTACAAAGGTAATGGCCGAGATAATATTTCTTCTTCGAAGAAAAGGCGTATTAATTATCCCATACTTGGACGATCTCCTAATAAGGGCAAGGTCCAGAGAACAGCTAGAGATGGGTTTAGCACTATCTCAAGAGGTGCTAAAGCAGCACGGATGGATTCTGAATATTCCAAAATCCCAATTAATGCCGACAACTCGTCTGCTGTTCCTGGGGATGATTCTGGACACAGTTCAGAAAAAGGTTTTTCTTCCCGAAGAAAAAGCCAAGGAGTTATCTGACCTGGTCAGGAACCTCCTAAAACCAGGAAAGGTGTCTGTACATCAATGCACAAGAGTCCTGGGAAAAAATGGTAGCTTCTTACGAAGCAATACCTTTCGGCAGATTCCATGCAAAGGGATCTGTTGGACAAATGGTCAGGGTCGCATCTTCAGATGCACCTGTGGATAACCCTGTCGCCGAGGACAAGGGTATCCCTTCTGTGGTGGTTGCAGGAGGCTCATCTATTGGAGGGCCGCAGATTCGGCATGCAGGATTGGATCCTGGTGACCACGGATGCCAGCCTGAGAGGCTGGGGAGCAGTCACACAGGGAAGAAATTTCCAGGGAGTGTGGTCGAGCCTGAAAAAGTCTCTTCACATAAGCATTCTGGAACTAAGAGCAATCTACAATGCTCTAAGCCAGGCGGAACCTCTGCTTCAAGGAAGACCGGTGTTGATCCAGTCGGACAACATCACGGCAGTCGCCCATGTAAACAGACAGGGCGGCACAAGAAGCAGGAGGGCAATGGCAGAAGCTGCCAGGATCCTTCGCTGGGCGGAGAATCACGTGATAGCACTGTCAGCAGTATTCATCCCGGGCGTGGACAACTGGGAAGCAGACTTCCTCAGCAGACACGACCTTCACCCGGGAGAGTGGGGACTTCATCCAGAAGTTTTCCACATGCTATTAAACCGTTGGGTAAAACCAATGGTGGACATGATGGCGTCTCGCCTCAACAAAACACTGGACAGGTATTGCGCCAGGTCAAGAGATCCGCAGGCAATAGCTGTGGACGCGCTGGTAACACCTTGGGTGTACCAGTCGGTATATGTGTTTCCTCCTCTGCCTCTCATACCAAAGGTATTGAGGATTATACGGCAAAGAGGAGTAAGACTAGTGGCTCCGGATTGGCCAAGAAGGACTTGGTACCCGGAACTTCAAGAGATGGTCACGGACGATCCGTGGCCTCTACTTCTGAGAAGGGACCTGCTTCAGCAGGGTACTTGTCTTTTTCAAGACTTACCGCGGCTGCGTTTGACGGCATGGCGTTTGAATGCCAGATCCTAAAAGGAAAAGGCATTCCAGAAGAAGTCATTCCTACCTTGATAAAGGCAAGGAAGGAAGTCACCGCGAAGCATTATCGCCGTATTTGGCGAAAATATGTTGCGTGGTGCGAGCAGCGGAGTGCTCCGATGGAGGAATTTCAACTGGGTCGTTTTCCTACATTTCCTGCAATCAGGATTGTCTATGGGTCTCAAATTGGGATCTATTAAGGTTCAAATTTCGGCCCTATCAATATTCTTCCAAAAAGAATTGGCCTCAGTCCCTGAGGTCCAGATTTTTATCAAAGGAGTACTGCATATACAGCCTCCTGTGGTGCCTAAGGTGGCACCGTGGGATCTAAATGTAGTTTTAGATTTCCTCAAATCCAATTGGTTTGAACCACTAAAGAATGTGGATTTGAAATATCTCACATGGAAAGTGACTATGTTACTGGCCCTGGCTTCGGCCGGGAGAGTATCTGAACTGGCGGCTTTGTTTTATAAAAGCCCTTATTTAATTTTCCATTCGACATAGGGCAGAGCTGCGGACGCGTCCGCATTTTCTCCCTAAGGTGGTATCAGCGTTTCACCTGAACCAGCCTATTGTAGTGCCTGCGGCTACTAGGGACTTGGAAGATTCCAAGTTGTTGGACGTTGTCAGAGCTTTAAAAATATACATTTAAAGGACGGCTGGAGTCAGAAAATCTGACTCGCTGTTTATACTGTATGCACCCAACAAGTTGGGTGCACCTGCTTCTAAGCAGTCGATTGCTCGTTGGATTTGTAACAAAATTCAACTTGTACATTCTGTGGCAGGCCTGCCACAGCCTAAATCTGTTAAGGCCCATTCCGCAAGGAAGGTGGGCTCATCTTGGGCGGCTGCCCGAGGGGTCTCGGCATTACAACTCTGCCGAGCAGCTACGTGGTCAGGGGAGAACACGTTTGTAAATTTTTACAAATTTGATACCCTGGCAAAGGAGGACCTGGAGTTCTCTCATTCGGTGCTGCAGAGTCATCCGCACTCTCCCGCCCGTTTGGGAGCTTTGGTATAATCCCCATGGTCCTTTCAGGAACCCCAGCATCCACTTAGGACGATAGAGAAAATAAGAATTTACTTACCGATAATTCTATTTCTCGGAGTCCGTAGTGGATGCTGGGCGCCCATCCCAAGTGCGGATTATCTGCAATACTTGTACATAGTTATTGTTAACTAATTCGGGTTATTGTTTAGGAAGCCATCTTTCAGAGGCTCCTCTGTTATCATACTGTTAACTGGGTTTAGATCACAAGTTGTACGGTGTGATTGGTGTGGCTGGTATGAGTCTTACCCGGGATTCAAAATCCTCCCTTATTGTGTACGCTCGTCCGGGCACAGTACCTAACTGGAGTCTGGAGGAGGGTCATAGGGGGAGGAGCCAGTACACACCACCTGACCTGTAAAAGCTTTACTTTTGTGCCCTGTCTCCTGCGGAGCCGCTATTCCCCATGGTCCTTTCAGGAACCCCAGCATCCACTACGGACTCCGAGAAATAGAATTATCGGTAAGTAAATTCTTATTTTTTTTTGTAGTCAAGCTGCACTGTTTTGTGGAGGTCTGTCCTTTCAGCCATGTTCGCCATATAGTAGAATACATAATCGTGTTATCTCATTTGTTGTATTAAAGCCCTGGAATGTAATACTGTAAACTTGGTTTCCCATGCACTCAAATTTTGTGTGTATGTGTAGTATATTTCTCCACTACACTGGGTATCCAAGTAATGTGCAAATTATACAAAATATATGAATGTTGAAGAGTGCTAGACAGTATAGAGAGGCAGGCAATCGATATAGTGACTTATACCCCTTTCATACTAGCACCTAAATTTTGTGCGTAAATCAACCTGTGATTTTGGTAGGTCTGAACGCAAACTACCCGGGACGAAGTCCCAGGTCCCGGACCCTGCTCTTTAGACCTGGCAAATTCCCGGCAAGCAAGTCTGCAAGGAGTATTGTTAAGGAGTAAAAATGCAGTTTCTGAATAAAGCCCCCACAAACCGATTTAGAACCTTTATTATTGTATGTTCTTACTAAACATTTTTGAGGGGACACTGTGATGTGCGATCATAATACCAACGCCGGGATCCTGCTGATGAAAAGACAGACAGGGGTGTGTCAGGGGTGTTTTCCCCTCTCTCCCCGCCCCCCCCCCCCCCCCCCCCCCTTCCCGACCCTAACCCTACCTGCCTGCAGCCTAACCCTAACCTACCCCTTGGTGCCTAACCCCCCTGCGGAGGTGCCTAATCCTAACTCCCATCCCCACTGCCTAAACCTAACCCTCCATCTCCCGCAGCCTAACCCCCCCAGGGGGTGCCTAACCCTAACCCACCCGCCTGACTCCTAAACCTAACCCCACTCCCCCGGCCCTAAAGCTAAGATTACGGGTATACTTACGGTCGGGATTCCAGCGTCTGTCTCCTGGCCCTTTCAAAGTTCTGTCTTCGGGATTCTGTAGTGTGTCGGATTTCCAGCACCGGTATTTTGGCAGCCGGGATCCCAACAGTTGTCATCTTGACCCCTTCCCCGTAATACATTGTAGTTCGTGTTGAGATGCATATATCTAGCACTAATATGTAAAAGTTAGACTTACAAACCTCGCCTTCCCCACCGAAATTTGTTTTATATCTTTTAATTAAAGTTATAATATGCTAAGCAGAGTTTTTTCCAAAATGATCATTTTGTTGTTCGTGTCTCTGGTGTTTTACACTCTGAAGTTAGGATTGCTTTAATATACTGACAATTAATAGTAATGTAACGAGCAGGAGACCTTTTTACACTTTACATTGTGTTAACATAAAAAATAATAATAGACAATTATTATTAGAGAAGAATATACTATTGATTTTACAATATATAACTCAGTTTTGGGAGATGACGATTCCAGCTCTGTCAGATATTTTGCCTCAGTTACAGTTGAGTGCAAGTTTATTATTGGTTGTAAATGCTCTATTGCAATCTCACGGGTGCTATCATTGCTGCAGACCCATGCTTTAGGATTGTCTGGGACCCCGGAAGGAGGTTTGGGCTTCGATGCAGCCTGCACGCAGGTTGCGGCACTCTGCCTGGGTTCTTTACTATGTGGGCTGGTATACACTGGAGTTCGTAATTTACCGTGAGGAGTCTGGTAACACAGACGTCAGACTGGGTCGGGACTGGATGGGAAAACTCGGAACAGTGACTTGAACCAGGAACAGGCTACATGGGCGGCAGGATTTGGAGACCGGACACGGGAGTAACAGGAACTGGGAACTAAATTTCACTTAGGAAATGCACAAGGAAATGCTACGAGTATATGGGCAGTACGGATGGTGTAATGGTTAGCATTACTGCCTCACAGCACTGAGGTCATGGGTTCAATTCCCACCATGGCCCTAACTGTGTGAAGTTTGTATATTCTCCCCGCACTTGCATAGGTTTCCTTCCACAATCCAAAAATATACTGGTAGGTTAAATTGGCTCCCACCTAAATAAACCCTAGCGTCAATGTGTGTGCATGTACATGTGGTAGGGAATATAGATTGTAAACTCCAGTTGGGCAGGGACTGATGTGAATGGCCAAATACTCTCTGTAAAAGTGCTGCAGAATATGTGTGCCCTATATAAATAACTGGTATATGGTTTGTGAACATATGGAAACAGGAGAGCGTCCAGGAACTTTCTTTTATAGATTGAAAATAAAATATGCAACAAATTTGGAGTTACGTTTTGCTGTGCTTGTCCCTTAACATTTCATACAAAGTGGTATGCACACCCTTATGGGAGCCATGGCCGCCTGTTACCGCCAGGAGGGGGAAGTAAGCCACAGCTGGCCATATTAAGTTACTGCAGCGTGTGTTGGTCACCACCCATCAGAGTCTGTATGATATCCCGGCTGTTGGTATGCCGGTGGTCAGTAGAATCCCGGCGGCGAGCGCAGAGTGTACCCTTGTGGGCTTGCTGTGCTCGCCTCGGGCCCGGTTTCGACCTTTGGTCGGAACACTAATCTATTCCCCCTCCTATCACCCAAGTGGGCGATCCGGGTGACGGTCGGGATTCTGACTGCCGGCATTTCACCGGGTGTCGGGATTCTGGTGTCGGTCTCCTGACCAGAGGGATCCCGACAGCCAGCAACGTGGTTGCCTCCCCACTTGCCCATGGCACACACGCTGCAGACACCATAGACGGGTGCCGCCATTATCGCCTGGTTCCAGTACACTGTGACACTCTGTGTGTGCTTGTGCTACATGTCAGAATGTTACATTAATGATAAGTGGAGCAAAGTTATAAGCAATGGTATTGGATGACAGTTTACATATATAATATATATGTGTTCTAAAGTATGTCTAGCAAAACTAAGGAGGAATTCAGTTCTCATCGGGGGAATGTAGCTCTCAGGTTAAGTGCCGGGATCTATTCAATTGCTCACATGGTAAACCCATGACTAGCAGATTTCTGGAAATACATGTTAACTAGTGCATCTGGACTAGTCGTATTGTTGTTGCTTATGGTAACAACATCACTCAATCCAGGAGATGCAACTTACTGTGACTAAGCCCTGGGTTAAGTGCCGGACATGATGCAGTCAGTTGAATGGCTCGGGGCACTTAACCTGGAATCTACATATCGCAATGAGAATTAATTTATTCCCCTAAGGTGTACACCATGGGTCTTCAACCTGCGGTCCTCAAGCTGCTATGGAACTACACATCCCAGCATGCCCTGCCACAGCTTTGCTATTAAGGCATCTTAAAACTGAGGCAGAGCATGCTGGGATGTGTAGTTCTGCTCAACTGGAGGGCCGCAGGTTGAAGACCCATGGTGTACGCCTTTAGGGGTAAATTTACTCAAGCTTAAAAAACAGAGAATTGGTGATGTTGCCCCTAGCAACCAATCAGATGCTGTCTATCATTTCTCTATTGCCTTTTACAAAATGATACACAGCATCTGATTGCTATGGGCAAAATCACCATTTCTCTGTTTTAGAAGCTTTAGTAAATTTACCCCTTTAAATGTAGAGATGTGTCCCAGAGCTGTGTGCTGGGCGATCTAGCACAGATCGCTCAGCACACAGCGCGAAAAAAAAACTAGATTTGGCTTGCATGCAGGCCAATCCTAGAATCGGCGATAGCAGGGCCGCGCATCGCTATCACTATGTGCTGTACACACGGAGCGATGTGTGCTTCATTTCAAATCAATCTAGTTAGATTGCTTAGAATTTAAGCACACATCTGTTTAGATCAGGGCTGGCCAAACCGGTCCTCGAGATCTAGCAACAGTTCATGTTTTCCAGGCCTCCTGGAGATCTGTAGAATGGTCAGTTAGGAATGAATGCAGCACATCTTTATTAGTGATGACTACACCTGTGCACCAGCTAGGTGGTCTGGAAAATGTGAACTGTTGGTAGATCTCGAGGACTGGTTTGGCCAGCCCTGGTTTAGATGGATATAGCAACTGATCAGTAAAAAGAATATAAAAGCTGTGGAGTGTAGCTCAAAGTGCTAAATATTTTGTCGCACTTTCTGTGAACAATTCCTGTTGTTGAAAACATAGGGGTCTATTTACTAAGCCTTGGGTGGAGATAAAGTTGCTGGAGATAAAGTACCAGCCAATCGGCTCCGAACTGTCATTTTTCAAACACAGCCTGTGGTATGGCAGTTAGGAGGTGATTGGCTGGTGCTTTATCTCCAGCAACTTTATCTCCATCCAAGGCTTAGTAAATAGACCCCATACTCTCTTATAGCTCAACAGCAATCTGCATACTACATATATCTTAAAGGAAATATTAAACAGAATATTACAGACAGAATATAAACAGAAGTGTAATCAGTTTAAACTTCTCAGATAAATCCTGTTGTGGTGCAGGAACAAGGTAACTGTACACTTGTTTTAAAAGCAGCTAATGTAATGGCCTGATTGAGAGGTGATAATGCAGCCGTGATTGCAGCCTCTTTCTGAATAGCTGTTGTGGAAATATGTAACTCCTAATCTCAGCCTTTCCATTGTGCTCCACTGTGTGATGGAGTGTATGAGTGCTGAGAAGCCCACTTTCAGTGTCTGTGGAATTCTGATGGAGATTGTAAACTTTCCCGCATTGACCTAACATTGGTTGCACCATCAACATTTGCAGTAGCCTAGAGCAGTGGTCTCCAACCTTAATTGGGGTGTGAGCTACCTTCGGAAAATAAAACCTCTGAAGGAGCTACCCCCTCCCCCGAATGCACGTGCATTCCTACGAAAGTGGGTGTGGCCTCACATCTACAAGTAATGCCCCCCCACGTAGTACCAGATACACAAATAATGCCCCTCAGCAGTGCTAGATACACAAATAATGCCCCTCAGCAGTGCCAGATATACAAATAATGCCTCCCAGCAGTGCCAGATATACAAATAATGCCCCCAGCAGTGCCAGATACACAAATAATGCCCCCAGCAGTGCCAGATATAATTCCCCCCACAGCGCCAGACAAAATGCCCCCCCCCCCCCCCCCCTGCAATGTCTGATACAGTGCCCCACATCAAAACTCGCGGTCCGGCAGCCAATCAGGTGTCGCCTCTGCCGGTCCATGAGCTCTGATTGGCTGACGGCCGGCACCATATTAAAAATGAACGGAGGAGGAGTACCAGTGACTCCCCAAGCCTGTGCGCTCTGTGAGCTATCGAAAATACTATGGCGAGCTACCGGTAGCTGGCGAGCTATGGGTTGGAGATCACTGGCCTAGAGTCTACTTTAGCAACTCTCCTCAAATCCAACTACACATGGCATCTGAAGCAGTAGTTTTGCATTAAGAATGCTGCAGAGATCTCAGACACGCCCACATCATTTCCATAACACACCGTTGAAACGGCCCCTTTTTACACTCACTGTAGGACACCTCCCAGTCTTGCCCGTGAAATGCCCAAGGATCGCAAACCCCTTTTCAAATGTAAGCGATGTTGTACGCAATTGCTAACGCCATCAGGCACTTGGGTTCATGCTTATGCAGTAAGGGTTTCCAGGACTTTTTGCACATAGACATGAGCAAAAATCACTCCATTGTGGGAACATCAATGGGGAATATAGTCCTAAATCCTCAAGAGCAATGTGATGCCAACATTGCAAAACATTTTCTACTTTTTCTGATGGGTTAGCTGCACACTACAAGAACAAAAATACATCTCAAACCAGCCCATAGCAACCAATTCTTTTCTAGACTGTACTAAACAATAGCAAGAATCTGATCTGTTGCTGTGGTGTACACCTCCGATTTTCCAAATCACTGGATTGTAAATGCATGTTAGGCCAGGTCCTTAACAACAGAACTCTGGATCTTCCTGCTTTTAAATTTGTTAAAAGAATTTACTCTCATGATTTTTAATAATACCCAAATTCTCAATTTATAATATAATGCATCCTTAAATGTTGCAGGCTACCTGGTGTATAGCTTCATACAGCCTGCCCGGCGGCTGTTGCCGATTCGATAAATGCTCCGATCCGATGGAGCAATTATCAGACCGGTTTCTTGATCTGTGTGTAATTTTGAATTCTAAAATTGGATTGTGACGTAAGGAATGATTATAGCATGTGCATTACTATCATTCACCCGATTGACATCGCTTTGAGCATTTATCCGTTAAAAATACTCTACCGCTCCTGAATACACACTATCCATTTATTGGGCCAATAACTGGAAAAAATTGTATAGTTTGCCCTAGCTTAAGACCTGTCGCGCATTCCCTGCTACCATGGAATGCTATTTTTTTTTTATGTCCCCAGGTCTTATACTCAAACTACTAATAATTTATCAAGCAGAGTCTCACTAACCTACAAGTGCCTCATTAATACACCAAAAAACTGCCAGTGAGCACAGTCTAGCAGTAGAGTGAAGCAATGACAGAGCAATAGCAGTGTAAACAGCAGCGTGATCCAAACTAGATGTGATGGATGCAACAAGTCAGTAGTGGTAATGGATGTTCCAAACAGAGAGACCAAAGTGTAGTCAGGGTACTTATACAGTGTTCAGTCCAGATGGCAATTTGCTGATTCAAAGGGTGAGATTCCATGTCTGAGGCTATTATTATTGTGCTGCTGAAACCCGGTAAGCTATTAGACCCCAAGCTCTTAGATTCGTACAGACCGATCTCTCTCATTCCCACCGATGCTAAGATCCTGGCAAAAATTTTAGCGATTCGGCTTAACACAGTTAGTTTTTCCATAATTCACCAGGATCAATTCGGCTTTATGCCTGGAATGTCCTCCTCTACTAACCTGCGCAGAATGTATACCATTCTGCAGGCCCCACATGACTTTCCCTCAGACTCGGTCGTGGTCTCGTTGGATGCGGGCAAGGCTTTTGATAGTGTTGAATGGTCATACCTCTGGCAAGTTATGAAGTATATGGGCTTTGGCGCTAACTATATACAATGGACCAAATTACTTTATCAAAATCCCAGTGCCAGGATCTCAGTAAACGGATATATTTCCTTCTCTTTAACTCTGTCCCGGGGCACCAGACAGGGATGCCCCCTCTCCCCCACATTGTTCACCATAGCTATAGAGCCTTTGGCTTGTTTGATAAGATCACACCCTGACATTATCGGTATAGCTACAGGCCCCCGCATAGACACGATTGCCCTTTATGCAGACGACCTGCTGTTGTTTCTGCATGACTATACTGCATCTATGCCCATTCTGTTACAGGTCTTTGAGGAATTCGACGGCTTTTCTGGCCTCCACATAAACTGGTCTAAATAATTTATTATGCCTGTCATCGTCCCGCTTCCTACGCCCCCCCGTGCCAAAGATTTCTCTGTCGCTTTGTTGGACAAACCAATTTAAATATCTCGGCATCCAAATTATGAATGACCCCTCTGACTTCATACCTCTGAACCTTGATCCGCTCGTGCAACAGATTATACGCAAATCCATATCTTTGTGTAAACTCCCGTTAATGGTGACCGGCAGGGTTAGTCACATCAAAATGATATTACTGCCTAAAATCTTGTATATTATTTTGCAATCCCCTGTATTTATTTTCCCATCTTTTTTCAGGAAATTGAATAATATATTTTCATCTTTGATTTGGGCTAATAGGTGACCTAATATTCAGTTACACACTCTTACCAGACAAAAAGCTGATGGGGGTTTGGCTTTGCCCAATTTCCAGTTATGTTACTATGCCGCTCAGTTGTCACACATTAGATCCTGGATACAGGGTGATGATGTTGGCTCTCTACACTTGGTGTTTCTCCAGTGTTACTATCCGGGCCTTTGGCCTACACAGGTCCTCCTGAGCGGGCTCTTATCTCGATACTCACCTCCCAATGTCTTTCAGGCTGCAAAAATTTGGCTTGCCCTATGGGTTCTTTTTGAGTTTGACAATCTGGACCCGGATACTCCCCTCTGGTACTCTGCTTGGCTTTCTGAATTAAGGGCTCTTGAGGGTAGAGAGGTTTGGGCTTCTCAGTCAATAGCCTCCATATCCCAACTGTACAGTGCTGGCACTTTAAAATCTTTTCAGCAATTAAAGGACGAGTTTAGTTTACCCAACTCACACTTCTATAGATACCTACAGCTTCGGCATGCCCTACACTCTCAATTTCAGAATTCACCCCCTGTGATTCTCCCATTTCCCATCAAAACCTTTATAAGCAAACTAGGTCGTGTTAAGGCGACTACTTTCACATACTCATATCTCCTTACTAAACTTCATACAGACCCACTCTCTCATCTCCATGAGAAGTGGGAGGGTGATTTGGGCCCCATAGATGTTGATGATTGGGAACTTGCCCTGGAATATCTGAGTAAAGTCACTAAATCCTCTAGATTCCAACAAATTCAAACAAATACAGTTGTTTATCTTACATAGAACTTACATGACGCCAGCCAGGTTGGCTAAGTTTGGGGCTGGCCACTCGGATGCTTGCTCTAAATGTGGGGTTGCTGGAGGGTCCTTTTGGCACCTGGTTTGGGGATGTCCGTTGGTGCAGGTCTTTTGGTCTGGGATCAGGTCAGTTCTGGAACGGACGGGGATACCTAGCAATGTGCTTACTCCGGGGTTCTGTGCTTTGGGTATGGGAGGCTCTGGCTCCATGTCCAAATGGGAGGGCCTGTATGCTCTTCATGTATGCGCTCTGGCTAAAGTGTGTCTTGCGAGATTATGGATGGCTCCTACCTGTCCCTCTGTAACTACTTTTAAGGCCCTGGTGAACGATACTATTTTCAAGGAACGATATATATACATGAAGAACAATGCTATGTCTAAATTCGAGATAATTTGGTCCCCTTGGCTCGAATCCTCTTACTCCTCCCCTGCAATTACATTATAACGGGCATTATGATCCCCCAATAGACTACGCCCTGGGTTACTAGGTGGATGCCGTGATTGATGTACCTCATATCTGCTATGTTACTTCACGCTCATTCTTTCCTTTGTTTTTTTTCTTTCTTTCTCTGACGTCCTAGTGGATGCTGGGACTCCGTAAGGACCATGGGGAATAGCGGCTCCGCAGGAGACAGGGCACAAGAATAAAAGCTTTAGGATCAGGTGGTGTGCACTGGCTCCTCCCCCTATGTCCCTCCTCCAAGCCTCAGTTAGATTTTTGTGCCCGAACGAGAAGGGTGCAGGCTAGGTGGCTCTCCTGAGCTGCTTAGAATAAAAGTTTATTTTAGGTTTTTTATTTTCAGTGAGTCCTGCTGGCAACAGGCTCACTGCATCGTGGGACTAAGGGGAGAAGAAGCGAACTCACCTGCGTGCAGAGTGGATTGGGCTTCTTAGGCTACTGGACATTAGCTCCAGAGGGACGATCACAGGTTCAGCCTGGATGGGTCCCGGAGCCGCGCCGCCGGCCCCCTTACAGAGCCAGAAGAGCGAAGAGGTCCGGTGAAATCGGCGGCAGAAGACGGTCCTGTCTTCAACTAAGGTAGCGCACAGCACCGCAGCTGTGCGCCATTGCTCTCAGCACACTTCACACTCCGGTCACTGAGGGTGCAGGGCGCTGGGGGGGGAGCGCCCTGAGACGCAATATAACAGATATACCTTAGGTTGGCAAAAAGAAATACATCACATATAGCTCCTAGGCTATATGGATTTATTTAACCCCTGCCATTTTTCCAGAAAAGAGCGGGAGATAAGGACGTCGTGAAGGGGCGGAGCCTATCTCCTCAGCACACAAGCGCCATTTTCCCTCACAGCTTCGCTGGAAGGACGGCTCCCTGACTCTCCCCTGCAGACCTGCTACAGAATCAGGGTAAAAAAGAGAAGGGGGGCACTATTGGCAGCTAATAATAAAAACAGCAGCTATAAAAGGGAGTAACACTTATATAAGGTTATCCCTGTATATATATATATAGCGCTTGGTGTGTGCTGGCAAACTCTCCCTCTGTCTCTCCAAAGGGCTGGTGGGGTCCTGTCCTCTATCAGAGCATTCCCGATGTGTGTGCTGTGTGTCGGTACGTGTGTGTCGACATGTATGAGGAGGAAAATGATGTGGAGGCGGAGCAATTGCCTGGGTTAGTGATGTCACCCCCTTGGGAGTCGACACCTGACTGGATGATCGTATTTAAAGAATTACGTGACAATGTCAGCACTTTGCAAAAAACTGTTGACGACATGAGACAGCCGGCAAATCAATTAGTGCCTGTCCAGGCGTCTCAGACACCGTCAACAAACGTAATATCCAGTAGGGCCACACGTTACATGATCACGGCAATGAAGGAGGCATTGAACATTTCTGACACTACAAGTACCACAAAGAAGGGTATTATGTGGGGTGTGAAAAAACTACCAATAGTTTTTCCTGAGTCAGATGAATTAAATGAGGTGTGTGATAAAGTGTGGGTTTCCCCCGACAAAAAAATGCTAATTTCTAATAAATTATTGGCACTATATCCTTTCCCGCCAGAGGTTAGGGCGCGTTGGGAAACACCCCCTAGGGTAGATAAAGCGCTCACACGTTTATCTAAACAAGTAGCGTTACCGTCTCCTGATACGGCCACCCTCAAAGAACCAGCTGATAGAAGGCTGGAAAATATCCTAAAAAGTATATACACACATACTGGTGTTATACTGCGACCAGCAATCGCTTCAGCCTGGATGTGCAGTGCTGGAGTCGCGTGGTCGGATTCCCTGACTGAAAATATTGATACCCTGGACAGGGACAATATATTGTTAACTATAGAGCATTTGAAGGATGCATTCCTATATATGTGTGATGCACAGAGGGATATTTGCACCCTGGCATCAAGAGTAAGTGCTATGTCCATTTCTGCCAGAAGAGCATTATGGACGCGACAGTGGTCAGGGGATGCGGATTCCAAACGACATATGGAAGTATTGCCGTATAAAGGGGTGGAGTTATTTGGGGCTGGTCTATCGGACTTGGTGGCCACGGCAACGGCTGGAAAGTCCACCTTTTTACCCCAGGTCACCTCACATCAGCAGAAAAAGACACCGTCTTTTCAAACTCAGTCCTTTCGTTCCCATAAGTACAAGCGAGCAAAAGGCCACTCATTTCTGCCCCGGGGCAGAGGAAGAGGAAAAAGACTGCACCATGCAGCCGCTTCCCAGGAGCAGAAGCCCTCCCCTGCTTCTGCCAAGTCTTCAGCATGACGCTGGGGCTTTACAAGCAGACTCGGAGACGGTGGGGGCCCGTCTCAAGAATTTCAACGCGCAGTGGGCTCACTCGCAAGTGGACCCCTGGATTCTACAGGTAGTATCGCAGGGGTACAAACTGGAATTCGAGGCGTTTCCCCCTCGCCGGTTCCTGAAGTCTGCTCTACCAAAGTCTCCCTCCGACAGGGAGGCAGTTTTGGAAGCCATTCACAAGCTGTATTCCCAGCAGGTGATAATCAAGGTACCCCTCCTACAACAAGGAAAGGGGTATTATTCCACGCTGTTTGTGGTACCGAAGCCGGACGGCTCGGTGAGACCAATTTTAAATCCTTGAACACTTACATAAAAAGGTTCAAATTCAAGAGGGAGTCACTCAGAGCAGTGATAGCGAACCTGGAAGAAGGGGACTATATGGTGTCTCTAGACATCAAAGATGCTTATCTCCACGTCCCAATCTACCCTTCTCACCAAGGGTACCTCAGGTTTGTAGTACAAAACTGTCATTATCAGTTTCAGACGCTGCCGTTTGGGTTGTCCACGGCACCGCGGGTCTTTACCAAGGTAATGGCCGAAATGATGATTCTTCTTCGAAGAAAAGGCATCTTAATTATCCCTTACTTGGATGATCTCCTGATAAGGGCAAGGTCCAGGGAACAGTTAGAAGTCGGAGTAGCACTATCTCAGGTAGTGTTACGTCAGCACGGGTGGATCCTAAATATTCCAAAATCGCAGCTGATTCCAACGACACGTCTACTGTTCCTAGGAATGATTCTGGACACAGTCCAGAAGAAGGTGTTTCTCCCGGAGGAGAAGGCCAGGGAGTTATCAGAGCTAGTCAGGAACCTCCTAAAACCAGGACAGGTGTCAGTGCATCAGTGCACGAGGGTCCTGGGAAAAATGGTGGCTTCTTACGAAGCGATTCCATTCGGAAGATTCCATGCAAGAACGTTTCAGTGGGATCTACTGGACAAATGGTCCGGATCGCATCTTCAGATGCATCAGCGGATAACCCTGTCGCCAAGGACAAGGGTGTCTCTTCTGTGGTGGCTGCAGAGTGCTCATCTACTAGAGAGCCGCAGATTTGGCATTCAGGATTGGATCCTGGTGACCACGGATGCCAGCCTGAGAGGCTGGGGAGCAGTCACACAGGGAAGAAATTTCCAGGGCTTGTGGTCAAGCATGGAAACATCTCTTCATATAAACATTCTGGAACTAAGGGCCATTTACAATGCCCTAAGTCAAGCGAAACCCCTGCTTCAGGGTCAGGCGGTATTGATCCAATCGGACAACATCACGTCAGTCGCCCACGTAAACAGACAGGGCGGCACGAGAAGCAGGAGGGCAATGGCAGAAGCTGCAAAGATTCTTCGCTGGGCGGAAAATCATGTGATAGCACTGTCAGCAGTGTTCATTCCGGGAGTGGACAACTGGGAAGCAGACTTCCTCAGCAGACACGACCTTCACCCGGGAGAGTGGGGACTTCACCCAGAAGTCTTCCACCTGATTGTAAACCATTGGGAAAAACCAAAGGTGGACATGATGGCGTCCCGTCTAAACAAAAAACTAGACAGGTATTGCGCCAGGTCAAGGGACCCTCAGGCAATAGCGGTGGACGCTCTGGTAACACCGTGGGTGTACCAGTCAGTGTATGTGTTCCTCCTCTGCCTCTCATACCAAAAGTACTGAGAATCATAAGAAGGAGAGGAGTAAGAACTATACTCGTGGTTCCGGATTGGCCAAGAAGGACTTGGCACCCGGAACTTCAAGAGATGCTCACGGAAGACCCGTGGCCTCTACCTCTAAGAAAGGACCTGCTCCAGCAAGGGCCTTGTCTGTTCCAAGACTTACCGCGGCTGCGTTTGACGGCATGGCGGTTGAACGCCGGATCCTGAAGGAAAAAGGCATTCCAGATGAAGTCATCCCTACCCTGATCAAAGCCAGGAAGGATGTAACCGCAAAACATTATCACCGCATTTGGCGAAAATATGTTGCGTGGTGTGAGGCCAAGAAGGCCCCTGCAGAGGAATTTCAACTGGGTCGTTTCCTCCATTTCCTGCAAACAGGACTATCTATGGGCCTAAAATTAGGGTCCATTAAGGTTCAAATTTCGGCCCTGTCGATTTTCTTCCAGAAAGAACTGGCTTCAGTGCCTGAAGTTCAGACATTTGTAAAAGGGGTACTGCATATACAGCCTCCTTTTGTGCCTCCAGTGGCACCTTGGGATCTCAATGTTGTTTTGAGTTTCCTAAAGTCACATTTATTTGAACCACTCACCACTGTGGACTTAAAATATCTCACATGGAAGGTGTCGATGCTGTTAGCCCTGGCTTCAGCCAGGCGTGTGTCAGAATTGGCGGCTTTATAATATAAAAGCCCTTAATTAATTTTTCATTCTGACAGGGCAGAATTGAGGACTCGTCCTCAATTTCTCCCTAAGGTGGTTTCTGCATTTCACATGAACCAACCTATTGTGGTACCTGCGGCTACTAGGGACTTGGAGGACTCCAAGTTGCTTGACGTAGTCAGGGCCCTGAAAATATATGTTTCCAGGACGGCTGGAGTCAGAAAATCTGACTCGCTGTTTATCCTGTATGCACCCAACAAGCTGGGTGCTCCTGCTTCTAAGCAGACGATTGCTCGTTGGATTTGTAGTACAATTCAGCTTGCACATTCTGTGGCAGGCCTGCCACAGCCAAAATCTGTAAAAGCCCATTCCACAAGGAAAGTGGGCTCATCTTGGGCGGCTGCCCGAGGGGTCTCGGCTTTACAACTTTGCCGAGCAGCTACTTGGTCAGGGGAAAACACGTTTGCTAAATTCTACAAATTTGATACCCTGGCTGAGGAGGACCTGGAGTTCTCTCATTCGGTGCTGCAGAGTCATCCGCACTCTCCCGCCCGTTTGGGAGCTTTGGTATAATCCCCATGGTCCTTACGGAGTCCCAGCATCCACTAGGACGTCAGAGAAAATAAGATTTTACTCACCGATAAATCTATTTCTCGTAGTCCGTAGTGGATGCTGGGCGCCCATCCCAAGTGCGGATTGTCTGCAATACTTGTATATAGTTATTGTTAAAAAAAATTCGGGTTATTATTGTTGTGAGCCATCTTTTCAGAGGCTCCTTTCGTTTATCATACTGTTAACTGGGTTCAGATCACGAGTTGTACGGTGTGATTGGTGTGGCTGGTATGAGTCTTACCCGGGATTCAATATCCTTCCTTATTATGTACGCTCGTCCGGGCACAGTATCCTAACTGAGGCTTGGAGGAGGGTCATAGGGGGAGGAGCCAGTGCACACCACCTGATCCTAAAGCTTTTATTCTTGTGCCCTGTCTCCTGCGGAGCCGCTATTCCCCATGGTCCTTACGGAGTCCCAGCATCCACTACGGACTACGAGAAATAGATTTATCGGTGAGTAAAATCTTATTTTTGTTTGTTTGTTTGTAGTTTGTTGTTTGGTAGTTGCTTGCAAACGCAAGTGAAGGTATAACACATAAAATGTTAAATGTTGTTTCATATATTGAATACAGATTTAGCTACCTCTTTATGTTCATTGTGGTGGTCTATGTCCTATGGATCATTATAGATGCTATGTTTGTTATACGATACTTTCAATGATACGCTGTAGAATGTCTATAATCTGTGTCTGTACCACGCTGTGGTACTACGAGTCTTTGATATCTTTGTTGTTCTATGCATCATGCGTTATCTGTATCTGACATTTTCTTCTGAATAAAAATCATTCTACTTAAAAAAAAAAAAAAAAAAAAAGGGGTTAGATTCAAATCTCTGTCCCCCCTCCCACTCTCTATTGTGCCCAGTGCTCTAATGTTGCTGCTGATGGGTGCGACAAGTTAATTTCAGTTCGCTACCCCCGGGGGTACGAGCTGAAATGCGCATTAAAAGACCCGTTTGGACGCCTAAATGGGTCTTTTCATGCTCGCGCACTTTACTTTAGTAGGGTTTAGGTGCTTTGTGCGCATAAACCCGAGTGTAATGGGCACGATAAGTGGGGGCATTTAACTATTGCCCCTTTATCTCCCGTCACTTTAGACGGGAGAGCGGGGGGGTGATAACATTTGAAACCCCCTCCCCCCCCCCCCCCCCCCAAAGGTCTCAGACAGTAGTCAGTCCAGGTGGACACAATCAGCCGTCTGTCTATGCAACAAATATGACGTAGAATAGTGCTACACAGCAGCAATCAGGTTTGAAGGCACACCATCAGACGCAATAAGCACAGGAACACTGACGTTAACACTATAAGCTCCAATCAGCTTGGTTTGTATCCAGTCTCCAGATGAATGGAGAGTGGATAGAAACGTGACCGCAAACGCCTAGGATGCATGGCTAATAATACTGCTGTGAATTATGAATAGCCACAGTCCTCAACTATTCCTACTGTTCCCATGATTAAAGAGAGGTCAAAGAACACCTAAGCCCAGGCTTATCAGGGACAGTTTTATGAAAAGTTCTGTTTAAACTTTCTGCATGATAATCTATAACAGGAATTTGGGCTTTTTCCCCAAAGTCTATACACTTTCCAATGATTCTCTGTTTTGGAGAAAGGAGATCGGAAAATGAAGATAACTTGAGTGGTTCCCAAACTATTTTGAATCACGACGACCTAGAGTAGCAGAATTTTTTTCACGGCACCCTTAGGCCAAACGTTTCTTATTGAGAAATTAGAAAGAAAAGTAAACTGTGTTTATATGTCATCCTTAGGTTGAATTGTGTGGGGAGGGACAAGATGCGCTTCTGTTTGTCCACATATTTTATGATTAGCAGCCATAAGCACTGGTTTTGCCTGTTAGATTGACCATAAATAATTTGAATTGGTCCTGGACCACCAACCCGAGGCACCCTTGCAAGTGTCCTGAGGCACCACATGGAGGCACGACACACAGTTTGTGCACCTCTGCCATAGACGCAAAAGAAGGGAGACAATCCAAATAATGAGTTTGAAAGTTGAATGTGAACTCAGCCCATGGTTGTTATGTAGCGCAGTGTTAGAATCTTAAATACAGTTCCAGTAACTCATTCACCTTTTCAATGTGCCCATTATGGTGTGGATGATAAGCCGAGAACAAAAACTCTGTTGGATACCCAAGTGTCCACAAAAAGATCTCCCTAAAAAAAAAAACACAAATTGAGAACCTCTGTCTGAAACATTATTACAAGGTGGTTCACAATGTCTGAAATGCGTTGCACAAAAGTGGAGTCAAGGCTAAAGGACCCCGTACATCAGCAATCAATTGGGGCAATTTGGGGCCCTGCAGATGATTGTGCAAATAAATCTGCATTGTATGGGAATCGCAGATTCAGACCAAAAATCGTTTGGGATTGTTAAATCCGGTTGTCCAACACATTGGATTTCACAGATCAATTTGAGCTGTAGATTGCTAGTGTATGGTAACAATCAGCAGATTTGCAGACTGTTTCTACTAAACTGATAAGCCTTTCAGGATTGACAGATCTGTATTTGCTGAAAATTATCTGCAAGTCACTGAAAAATATCTGTAATGTATGGGCGCAGATTAGTGGATTGGGGAATCTTTGGTGCTAGGGAAGTGTATAGAGCTACGATAATATTAATATCTGTAAACTCTTGTGCAATTAAACAAAGCAGAATTCTGTGCCTTACCGTCTTACAACCCCTGAATGAGTCCCATTGTTGGTATAGGTTTTACTTTTCTCATACTTAAGGGGGTACACACAGAGAGATCCGTGTTTAAAATCTAAGCAATCTGACTATATTGCTCATATTTTAAGCACGGATCTGCCGTGTGTATGCCCCTCAGCGATAGCGCGCATCGCTATCGCCGGTGCTAGATGGAGCCTGCATGCAGGCTCCATCTAGCGGGTCGCTCACTTCACTGTTGTGTGAAGTGAGCGGCCCCCCGTCTGTCCCCCCTCGCTCAGCACATCGCGCTGTGCTGATCGGGGGGAGAGATGTGTGCTGAGTGGTCTGTTTAAGATCGCTCAGCACACATCTCTCCCATCAGTACCTCCCTTTAGTTTGCAAAACAAACCACATTTCAAACCAATGTGGCTTAACAAGAAAGCTAAGGAACAAATGGATAAAAAATAAGAGTGCTTTCAAAGCATTTAAATCCGACAGGAAGGCGGGGTCATTCCAGTACTACAAGGAATGTAACAAAAAATGCAAAAAAGAAATCTGAGCAGCTAAAATAGAAAATGAAAAGCAAATCGCCAAGTAGAGTAAAACAAACCCTAAAAAGTTCAAGTATATAAACGGTAAATGGTTAAAAAAGGAGAATATAGGACAGTGATGGGGAACCTTTGGCACTTCAGCTGTTGTTGAACTACACATTCCAGCATGCCCTGCTACAGTTTTAGCATGGCCAAATAGCAGAACTGTAGCAGGGCATGCTGGGATGTGTAATTCAACAACAGCTGGAGTGCCAAAGGTTCCCTATCACTGATATAGGACCATTAAAGGGCGAGTTGGTTGTCTTGATTAATGATGACAAAGATAAAGCAGATCTATTGAACAAATTTTTTTCCATCAGTGTTTACTAGAGAGGACCTGTTAGTGGGAGTAATGCACAACAAAAGCAGTGATAACGTCCCATTGCTAAGTACTTTGTTAAATGAGGAAGTAGTCTTGGAGAGGCTTAAGAGAAATAAATCTCCTGGTCCTGGATGGACTTTACCCTACGGTTCTTATGGAGCTTAACTTAGAAATAGCAAGGCCCTTATATGTGATTTTCTATGATTCTATTATATCAGGGATGATACAGGAGGACTGGCGTATAGCAGAGGTAGTCCCAATATTTAAAAAGGGAACTAAAACTCATCCCGGTAACTATAGACCAGTAAGTTTGACATCTACAGTGGGGGAAAATACTGGAAGGTATAATAAGGGATAGCATACAGGAGTACTTGGATACCTCCAATGTTATTAATAAGAACCAGCATGGTTTTTTGAGGGACAGGTCATGTCAAACTAACTTCATTAGCTTCTATGAGAAAGTAAGCAATAATATTGATCAGGGTAAAACAGTGAATGTGGTCTATTTAAATTTTGCTAAATCCTTCAACACAGTGCCACACATGAGAGAGATTCTCAAATTAAGGGAGCTCGGTTTAGGAAACACTTTTGTACTTGGGTAAGTAATTGGCTGGATAACAGGGAACAGCGAGTGGTGGTTAATAGGATGTTTGCAGACTGGTCCTCAGTACTCGGTGGAATACCGCAAGGGTCCGCACTGTTGGACCGCACTGTTGTTTAACATATTTATTAATGACCTAGGAGTGCGTCTGGAAAGCACAGTGTCAATTTTTGCAGGTGATACTAAACTGTGTAAAGTATTTAATTCAGACAAGGAAGTTGAGTCTCTACAGAAGGACTTATTTATGGAAGTTTGGGCAGACAAATGGAGAATGAGGTTCAATATGGAAAAATGTAAAGTTATGCACCTTGGGACTAAAAACAATCAGGCAACCTATAAATGAAATGGAAAAATCTAAGGGAAACGGTAGTTGAAAAAGATTTGGGGGTTCTCATCGATAACAGACTTAGTAGGCAGTACCCAATGTCAGAGAGCAGCAATGAAGGCAAATAAGGTGTTAGCATGCATAAAACGGGGAATGGAGACAAGGGACATGAGTGTAATCCTGCCACTGTACAAATCATTGGATCAGACGACATATCGTTTACATCGTCCAGTGTGTATTCACTGTATCGTTAACCATGCACGCTCCCGCGGGTCGTTATTGATGTACAATCTTTAGTTTTCACCCTGAAATCTAAAGATATTGGGAGTCATTCCGAGTTGATCGTAGCCCTGCAAAATTTTGCAGGTCAACGATCATGTCCATAGACATGCTGGGGGACTCCCAGCACAGGGCTATCACGCCCCGCATGTCATTGCGGCCCCCCACCCCGCAGAAGTGCAAAAGTATCGCACAGAGGCGATGCTTTTGCACTTTGGGAGTAGCTCCCGGCCAGCGCAGCTTTAGCGTGCTGTCCGGGAGTTACTTTTCGCTCCCCGGCCCGCAGCGGCTGCGTGTGACGTCACGCAGCCGCTGCGGCCCACCCCCCGCACGGTCCGGCCACGTCAATCAGGCAGAGCCAATCGTAGCACAACGACGGCCATCGGGCATGCGCTGGCACACTACGGAGCCAGCGCATGCGCACTTCTGACCCGATTGCGACGCTGCGATAAACTGCAGCGTGCAATCGGGTCAGAATGACCCCCATTGTACAAGACGGCATGCACCTGGATGTGGGTGCTTGCCGTCATTGACGAGAAGCAAACAACATCATTCAGTGGGGGATATTCAATTGTTTGAAAAGTCAGCTGGATGTCTGTTTTTTCCTATCTAATAGACAGGAAAAAACAGACACCCAACCAATTTTTCAAACATTTGAATTCCTCCCAGTGTGTATCAGCGATACCGTTTGCAGGCGGATCTTGCACCATGTCACATCTGATGTGACATCTGCAAGTGTGTACCCAGCCTTATTTGATTGTTGAAAGCTGTGCATAACAACAGCTCTGTCATTGTTTCTTTTCTGTTAGTGGCCTTGCTGCATATGACAATAGCCCATCCTTTGTGATGCTGCTTATCCAAACATTTCACTTTTTCAGTCAACAGAACTTCATGTGGGAGCATTTATGGATACAGGTGTTGTAACCCATAGCAACACATTGTTCCACTATTTCCCCCTTCACTGGCAACTATGCATTTTACACGAACTGTGGCATATGCAGTAATAACTGCAATTAGCCGCAAAATTTGCCCTGGGCCTGATAAGTGTCTCAAAATCAAAGTATTCACTACCAAACATGGTAATAATTATTGTCAGAAGATGTCTGTAGATGACCACAGCTGCCTGTCTTTACTCATCCAGGGGTCGATTCACGAAGCAGTGAAAAGTGTGAAGAAGTGAGCCATTGGAGAAGTTGCCCATGGCAACCAATCAGCATTGAAGTAACATTTATAATTTGCATACTATACAGTTGTATGGAGCAGCTGATTGGTTGCCATGGGCAACTTCTCCTCAGGCTCACTTCTCCACTCTTTTCATTGCTTCATGAATAGACCCTCCAGTTACAGTGAAAGTTATTGGTCTACTCAGCCCAACTCGTCTAATTCAGCCGTTTAGGTTGTCTTGCATATCACATTGAATGTAAACTGGAATTGCTCATTCTAGTCATTACAGTTTACATGGGTCTAGAAGTTCCACTTGGTAATGCGGACCTAATCCTTCATGGATTTCCTTATCATAAAGTGATACTTGATGAAATCCCTTGTTGAAATGACAAATACAAATACTGCGCATTTGGTGATTTTGTATTGTGTGATGGCTACATATACTTTCTCTGATATCATAAAGATGCATTATAGGGTAAATGGCTTGTCGCACCATCAGCATCTGTATACCTTTAACAGGAACAAACTTGGTGATCTGTATTGTGGGGTTTACTAGGCAGACCCTCATTCATTTAATATATTTCTCTATCGTCCTAGTGGATGCTGGGGTTCCTGAAAGGACCATGGGGAATAGCGGCTCCGCAGGAGACAGGGCACAAAAGTAAAGCTTTCCGATCAGGTGGTGTGCACTGGCTCCTCCCCCTATGACCCTCCTCCAAGCCAGTTAGATTTTGTGCCCGGCCGAGAAGGGTGCAATTCTAGGTGGCTCTCCTAAAGAGCTGCTTAGAGAAAGTTTAGCTTAGGTTTTTTACTTTACAGTGAGTCCTGCTGGCAACAGGATCACTGCAACGAGGGACAGAGGGGAGAAGAAGTGAACTCACCTGCGTGCAGGATGGATTGGCTTCTTGGCTACTGGACATCAGCTCCAGAGGGACGATCACAGGTACAGCCTGGATGGTCACCGGAGCCTTGCCGCCGGCCCCCTTGCAGATGCTGAAGTAAGAAGAGGTCCAGAATCGGCGGCAGAAGACTCCTCAGTCTTCTAAAGGTAGCGCACAGCACTGCAGCTGTGCGCCATTTTCCTCTCAGCACACTTCACACGGCAGTCACTGAGGGTGCAGGGCGCTGGGAGGGGGGCGCCCTGGGAGGCAAATGAATACCTATTTTGGCTAAAAATACCTCACATATAGCCTCCGGAGGCTATATGGAGATATTTAACCCCTGCCAGAATCCGTTAAGAGCGGGAGACGAGGCCGCCGAAAAAGGGGCGGGGCCTATCTCCTCAGCACACAGCGCCATTTTCCCTCACAGAAAGGCTGGAGGGAAGGCTCCCAGGCTCTCCCCTGCACTGCACTACAGAAACAGGGTTAAAACAGAGAGGGGGGGCACTAATTTGGCGATATGCTTATATATTAAGATGCTATAAGGGAAAACACTTATATAAGGTTGTCCCTATATAATTATAGCGTTTTTGGTGTGTGCTGGCAAACTCTCCCTCTGTCTCTCCAAAGGGCTAGTGGGTCCTGTCCTCTATCAGAGCATTCCCTGTGTGTGTGCTGTGTGTCGGTACGTGTGTGTCGACATGTAGGAGGACGATGTTGGTGAGGAGGCGGAGCAATTGCCTGTAATGGTGATGTCACTCTCTAGGGAGTCGACACCGGAATGGATGGCTTATTTAGGAAATTACGTGATAATGTCAACACGCTGCAAGGTCGGTTGACGACATGAGACGGCCGACAAACAATTAGTACCGGTCCAGACGTCTCAAAAACACCGTCAGGGGTTTTAAAACGCCCGTTTACTTTAGTCGGTCGACACAGACACAGACAGGGACACTGAATCCAGTGTCGACGGTGAATAAACAAACGTATTCCTTATTAGGGCCACACGTTAAAGGCAATGAAGGAGGTGTTACATATTTCTGATACTACAAGTACCACAAAAGAGGGTATTATGTGGGATGTGAAAAAACTACCATAGTTTTTCCTGAATCAGATAAATTAAATAAAGTGTGTGATGATGCGTGGGTTCCCCCCGATAGAAAATTATGGGCGGTATACCCTTTCCCGCCAGAAGTTAGGGCGCGTTGGGAAACACCCCTTAAGGTGGATAAGGCGCTCACACGCTTATCAAAACAAGTGGCGGTACCGTCTATAGATAGGGCCGTCCTCAAGGACCAGCTGACAGGAGGCTGGAAAAATATCATAAAAAGTATATACACACATACTGGTGTTATACTGCGACCAGCGATCGCCTCAGCCTGGATGTGCAGAGCTGGGGTGGCTTGGTCGGATTCCCTGACTAAAAATATTGATACCCTTGACAGGGACAGTATTTTATTGACTATAGAGCATTTAAAGGATGCATTTCTATATATGCGAGATGCACAGAGGGATATTTGCACTCTGGCATCATGAGTAAATGCGATGTCCATAACTGCCAAAAGATGTTATGGACACGACAGTGGTCAGGTGATGCAGATTCCAAACGGCACAAAGGTGTATTGCCGTATAAAGGAAGAGGAGTTATTTGGGGTCGGTCCATCGGACCTGGTGGCCACGGCAACTGCTGGAAAATCCACCGTTTTTTACCCTAAGTCACATCTCTGCAGAAAAAGACACCGTCTTTTCAGCCTCAGTCCTCTCGTCCCTATAAGATCATATCTGCCCAGGGATAGAGGAAAGGGAAGAAGACTGCAGCAGGCAGCCCATTCCCAGGAACAGAAGCGTTCCACCGCTTCTGACAAGTTCTCAGCATGGCGCTGAGACCGTACAGGACCCCTGGATCCTACAAGTAGTATCCCAGGGGTACAGATTGGAAGGTCGAGACGTTTCCCCTTCGCAGGCTCCTGAAGTCTGCTTTACCAAGGTCTCCCTCCGACAAGGAGGCAGTATGGAAAAAAATTCACAAGCTGTATTCCCAGCAGGTGATAACTAAATTACCCCTCCTACTACAAGAAAAGGGGTATTATTCCACACTATATTGTGGTACTGAAGCCAGAAGGCTAGGTGAGACTTATTCTAAAAAAATTTTTTGAACACTTACAAAGGTTCAAATCAAGATGGAGTCACTCAGAGCAGTGATAACGAACCAGGAAGAAGAGGACTATATAGTGTCCCGGGACATCAGGGATGCTTACCTCTATGTCCCAAATTTGCCCTTCTCACTAAGGGTACCTCAGGTTCGTGGTGCAGAACTGTCACTATCAGTTTCAGACGCTGCCGTTTGGATTGTCCACGGCACCCCGGGTCTTTACCAAGGTAATGGCCGAAATGGTAATTCTTCTTCGAAGAAAAGGCGTCTTAAGTATCCCTTACTTGGACGATTTCCTGATAAGGGCATAGTCCAGGGAACAGTTGGAGGTCGGAGTAGCACTATCTCGGATACTGCTACAACAGCACGGGTGGATTCTAAATATTCCAAAATCGCAGCTGATCCGACGACACGTCTGCTGTGCCTAGGGATGATTCTGGACACAGTCCAGAAAAAGGTGTTTCTCCCGGAAGAGAAAGCCAGGGAGTTATCCGAGTTAGTCAGGAACCTCCTAAAAACAGTGCATCATTGCACAAGGGTCCTGGTAAAAATGGTGGCTTCCTACGAAGCAATTCCATTCGGCAGATTTCACGCAAGAACTTTTCAGTGGGATCTGCTGGACAAATGGCCCGGATCGCATCTTCAGATGCATCAGCGGATAACCCTATATCCAAGGACAAGGGTGTCTCTCCTGTGGTGGTTATAGAGTGCTCATCTTCTAGAGGGCCGCAGATTCGACATTCAGGATTGGATGCTGGTGACCACGGAGCCCAGCCCGAGAGGCTGGGGAGCAGTCACACAGGGAAAAAATTTCCAGGGAGTGTGATCAAGTCTGGAGACTTTTCTCCACATAAATATACTGGAGCTAAGGGTAAATTTATAATGCTCTAAGCTTAGCAAGACCTCTGCTTCAGGGTCAGCCGGTATTTATCCAGTGGGAAAAACATCACGGCAGTCGCCCACGTAAACAGACAGGGCGACACAAGAAGCAGGAGGGCAATGGCAAAAACTGCAAGGACTTTTCGCTGGGCGGAAAATCATGTGATAGCACTGTCAGCAGTGTTTCATCCCGGGAATGGAAACTGGGAAGCAGACTTCCTCAGCAGGCACGACCTCCACCCGGGAGAGTGGAAACTTCATCGGGAAGTTTTTTCCACATGATTGTAAACCGTTGGGAAATACCAAAGGTGGACATGATGGCGTCCCGTCTGAACAAAAAAAAACGGGACAGGTATTGCGCCAGGTCAAGAGACCCTCAGGCAATAGCTGTGGACGTTCTGGTAACACCGTGGGTGTACCAGTCGGTGTATGTGTTCCCTCCTCTGCTTCTCATACCTAAGGTGCTGAGAATTATAAGACGTAGAGGAGTAAGAACTATACTCATGGCTCCGGATTGGCCAAGAAGGACTTGGTACCCGGAACTTCAAGAGATGCTTACAGAGGTCTTATGGCCTCTGCCGCTAAGAAGGGACTTGCTTCAGCAAGTACCATGTCTGTTCCAAGACTTACCGCAGCTGCGTTTGTCGGCATGGCGGTGGAAAGCCGGATCCTAAGGGAAAAAGGCATTCCGGAAGAGGTCATTCCTACCCTGGTCAAAGCCAGAAAGGAGGTGACCGCACAACATTATCACCACATGTGGCGAAAATATGTTGCGTGGTGTGAGGCCAGGAAGGCCCCACAAAGAAATTTCAACTCGGTCGTTTCCTGCATTTCCTGCAAACAGGAGTGTCTATGGGCCTCAAATTGGGGTCCATTAAGGTTCAAATTTCGGCCCTGTCGATTTTCTTCCAGAAAGAATTGGCTTCAGTTCCTGAAGTCCAGAAGTTGTCAAGGGAGTATTGCATATACAACCCCCTTTTGTGCCTCCAGTGGCACTGTGGGATCTCAACGTAGTTCTGGGATTCCTCAAATCACATTGGTTTAAAACCAGTCAAATCTGTGGATTTGAAGCATCTCACAGGAAAAGTGACCATGCTCTTGGCCCTGGCCTGGACCAGGCGAGTGTCAAATTGGTGTTTTTTTCTCAAAAAAGCCCATATCTGTTTGTCCATTCGGACAGGGCAGAGCTGCGGACTCGTCCCCAGTTCTCTCCCTAAGGTGGTGTCAGTGTTTTACCTGAACCAGCTTATTGTGGTGCCTTGCACCTACTAGGGACTTGGAGGACTCCAAGTTGCTAGATGTTGTCAGGGCCCTGAAAATATGTTCCAGGACGGCTGGAGTCAGGAAAACTGACTTGCTGTTATCCTGTATGCACCCAACAAACTGGGTGCTCTTGCTTCTAAGCAGACTATTGCTAGTTGGATGTGTAATACAATTCAGCTTGCACATTCTGTGGCAGGCCTGCCACAGCCAAAATATGTAAATGCCCATTCCACAAGGAAGGTGGGCTCATCTTGGGCGGCTGCCCGAGGGGTCTCGGCTTTACAACTTTGCCGAGCAGCTACTTGGTCAGGGGCAAACACGTTTGCTAAATTCTACAAATTTGATACCCTGGTTAAGGAGGACCTGGAGTTCTCTCATTCGGTGCTGCAGAGTCATCCGCACTCTCCCGCCCGTTTGGGAGCTTTGGTATAATCCCCATGGTCCTTTCAGGAACCCCAGCATCCACTAGGACGATAGAGAAAATAAGAATTTACTTACCGATAATTCTATTTCTCGGAGTCCGTAGTGGATGCTGGGCGCCCATCCCAAGTGCGGATTATCTGCAATACTTGTACATAGTACAAAAATCGGGTTATTATTGTTGTGAGCCATCTTTTCAGAGGCTCCGCTGTTATCATACTGTTAACTGGGTTTAGATCACAAGTTGTACGGTGTGATTGGTGTGGCTGGTATGAGTCTTACCCGGGATTCAAAATTCCTCCCTTATTGTGTACGCTCGTCCGGGCACAGTACCTAACTGGCTTGGAGGAGGGTCATAGGGGGAGGAGCCAGTGCACACCACCTGATCGGAAAGCTTTACTTTTGTGCCCTGTCTCCTGCGGAGCCGCTATTCCCCATGGTCCTTTCAGGAACCCCAGCATCCACTACGGACTCCGAGAAATAGAATTATCGGTAAGTAAATTCTTATTTTTTACTTTAAAAGAATCAGGCTATACCCTAGAACTAAAGAATTTTTAAAATTGAGGGGTCTATTCATGAATCAGTGAAAAGTGTGTAGAAGTGAGTCAGTGGAGAAGTTGCCCATGGCAACCAATCAGCTGCTCTGTATAATTTTATAGTATGCAAATTCTAAACGTTACTTCAATGCTGATTGGTTGCCATGGGCAACTTCTCCACTGGCTCACTTCTCCGCCCTTTTCACTGCTTCATGAATAGACCCCTGAGAGAGGCTAACAGAACTTATCATACTTATACCCCTTTTCCACTAGCTCAAAAAACCTGGTTAAATGCACAGGGGCGCGCATTTACCCGTGTTTTTTGCTAGTGGAAAAGGGTCAACCCGGATCAAGTGATCCGGGAATCCTACCCGGGTAGCTTAAGTTGTGCAGTGTAAACGGAAGCCGTGTCGATGCGACACGGCTCCCGTTCACAGTCTATGTAAGGGCGTCGCTGGGAGAACATGTGATCTCCCAGCGCTGCCCCTGCTGCGTCGCCAGCAGCGTCACCAACCCAGCAATATGCCAGGTTGGTGAGCGCAGTGGGAAAGGGGGCTGAGCACGGGCCGCAGGCGGGTAGCACCCGTGTCAGGCTCCCGGCTACGACCCGTGCTTAAGAGGTGGAAAACGGGTATTAACTGCCACTTGCTTACAAACGTTTTACAATGGGGGTCATTCAGATCTGATCGCTGCTGTGTTTTCACACAGCGGGCGATCAGATCCGAACTGCGTATGCACTGCACTGCGCTGGCGCGTCACACGGCTGCAGTGGGCATGGGCGACCTGCGACGGGGTGGTGCGAAAAATCCATTCGCACGGGTGTTCGCAAGGAGATTGACAGGAAGAGGCCGTTCGTGGATGGCAACTGACCGTTTTCAGGGAGTGTCTGGAAAAATGCAGATGGGATCAAGCGTTTTCAGGGAGGGTGTCTGACGTCAAATCCTGTCCCAAGCAGCCTGATGTGATCGCAGTGGAAGAGTAAATGGCCCCACACACGAAGCAACGTGTGCGGCCGATGCGACAGAGCGTCCGATGGCCGATATATCGGGCGATCCCACACGTGGGGCGATCCGGTGCCCGACCGCACGCTATGCCAGCCCTTCTACGCATAGCGCTGCATGGGATTGTCCGCCGCATCGCTGGTCTTTTGAACATGATGAAAGATCAGCGATGCAGATGGACGACCCCATGGGTGCGCTCAATGGACGACAACATACCCACACACGGAACGATACAGCTGCTATATTGTTCCAATTCGTTCGACCGGCAGCTATATCGTGCTGTGTGGGGGGGCCTTAAGTTCTGGGCTGCACAGAGACTGCACAAAATCAGTTTGTACAGCTCTGCTACACATGAGATCGCACACTTACAAAGCGAAAATACACTCCCCTGTAGGCGACAACTATCTGATGGCAGGACTGCAAAAATCGCTGCTTAGCGATCAGATCTGAATTACCCCCAATATCAGTTCTACTTTTTGCTATTTAGCAAAATACATAATTTCATTGTCATACAGGGCCTGATTCTAATTTGTGCGCTATTTGCATAGCTGCTGTGTCTTTGGACTCAAACGTTTTTTTGCGGCTGATAAAAACCAGGTTAAAAGCAGACTTGAAGTCAGCCACAGAATATATGTAATTCATGTGTTTCCTTTTTTGATGGGGTAATCTGCTAACCCTAGTTTGACTAGAGATGGGGCATTGGGGGTCATTCCAACCCGTTTGCATGCTGTGGTTCATCGCAGCGCTGTGAACCGGTCGGAACTGCGCAAGCGCGGCGGCCTCACTGTGCAGGCGCGCCATTGCCTGGTGACGGGCGTCACTGGACAGCGACGCCGCATACGTAGAAAGCGGTCGCATCGGCGACCACAAGACGATTGACAGGAGGAAGGCGTTCCGGGTCGTCAACTCACCATTTTCCGGGCGTGGAGATCCGAACGCAGGTGTGTCCAGGCGTTTGGAGGGCGGATGTCTGAAGTCAATTCCGGATCCTTCATCGCTGGATCCATCGCACAGGGTAAGTAACTGCAGGGCTAGTCTTGTTTTATACAAAACATTTTTTTAGAATAGCAGGGCTGCACAAGCGATTGCAGCCCTGCTATTCTAAAATACACTCCCCCATAGGTGACGTCTAGTTGATCGCACGTAGCAACTTTTGCAGCTCGTGCGATCAACTCGGAATGACCCCCATTGTCAGTATGCTTTATTTTCCGTGTTACGGTTTTCAATTAGTGTGGCTGAAATGTCTTTACGCTAATTAGAATGGGTGTCCACATACTTTTGTCCATGTAGTAAATATTTAGTGAATATTGTTGCAAGCAATTTTTAGTGCAGTCAATACAATTATAATATGATATGATTACATCCATCAGAGTCACAAGATAATTGACAGAGATCCAAACAAGTAATATACTCAGTGAGCTTTGCCTGGGACTGCCACCTACCCCCACACATAGTGGGAAGATGGTCACGAAATCGCATCTCCTTTAGCAATCACTGAGTATTGGCAGAGATATGTGTGATCACTTGGAAACTTCTCCTGGCCAAGTGCCACATTATTGTACGAGATAATCATACTGTACACGTTGCTTGAAATTGCTTCTCATTTTGTCTAGAAAACATGAATACATAGCATTAGCAATCTGATTTATAGAAACTATTATTACAACACTTTACGTTTTCTCTTTTTCACTCTTTTTAAAATGAACCTTTATAAAAATAATGACACCTTTAAAACTTGTAAGGCTGATAATATCCTCTGTTTCCTTTCCTTCTACTTTGATCTCTGGCACTTTTTGTATATTTGACCCTTGTGAGTGTTGCCATTGCTTATTCATTGAATATAAAGAAAAAACCTTTATAAGACTAGAATAAGCCTGAGTATAGGCATCTTGTGCCAGAAGCTGGCATGGCATCTTTAAAGTATTGATAACCACTGGTGCTATTTTCCAGATGTTCATGTGCTTTTTGGTTCATACTCCTTAAGGAACATATTCATCATCCTTTAAATGTCGCAATTTCTACATTCCCCAGGGAATGTAGAAATTGTGACATTCATCAAACGACGAAAAAGCATTTTATTCAGAGTTTGAAAGGGACACTGCTCGCCACCCTGAGATGGCGTACAGCTTCACGAATGTGTTCACAAGCTGTCTATCTATTTAGATCCCTCACCGCTGTGCTGTGTTCTGTGCAGCTTACCTTCCCCTCAGTGCCGCCAGCCTCCGGTGACTCCGTATGCCTTGATCTCCTCCCACTGCGGCCGAAGACACACGAGGGAGGGGGGTGGGGCAGCCGTGGACACATGGTGCCGGCTAGGAAGGGGGGATGGCCGTGGGCACATCAGTAAGGTGCAGGGGTGAACGGCCACTGACACACTCCCTGCGGGGTGGGGGCTTGCCGCGCACACATACAACAGTGAGGAGCCGACGGGGGTTTGGAGGGCTGACGCAGTCACACGTTGCGGGTGGGGGGGGGACAGACACATAAACTAGTCATGGGCAAAGTGATTCACTGAACTGAGTTGAAACACATGACTCAGTTCAGTGAAGTGTCTCGAGTCAGTGTCTCGGCACATGAGTCATGACTCATTTGTACTGGAATGTGTTGCAGAGACTGCACATGAATCAGTGAGTTGCCAGTGCTGGCAGATCAGTGCTGGACTCATGGAGGGAGTTATTCAGCTGCAGTGATTGTGCAGTGTATCTGGGGGAGGCAGCTGCTTATGCCCTGATTGTTAATACTATATTAACATAGATTCAGTGTTATGTTGATATATAATTAATAACCACTTATTGCATACTAGTTAAAGAATATGCACATTACTTCTGGCTGAGGAGAGAAAGCTTAACAGCCATGAAACACATCATTCAGTCTGTAACTATACCAAATAAAAAATGTTTTTTTTATTTTGCATACTTTGCTAATTGGATGATTTTAGGTGGGCTTGGATTTATTATATTATCCACTATCTAGCCTCCAGGGAGTTTGCCACCCACAATCACATTGAGCAGGATCAGTGAGCACTGAGCTGAGAGCCCTGTACCACAGGGGCTCCACCTCCTGCAGGCTTATGCTGCATGAATCAGATCCATCCACTGAGTCACGGAGTCTACACAGTGTACAACTGTCTCAACTCACTGGCAGACTCAGGATGAATCATGATTCATGACATGACTCAGGCACAGCAGCACAGCACTCGCTGACTGGTGAGTCGTGACTGCTCCCTCCCCCCTCCCACTGGGTGTCACCTGGTATAGCCTCTGGCCAATCACAGCTAAAGACACACAGCAGAACACACTGACTGAAGGACACACTGAGTTTCCTCTCTCTGGCTGAGAGAGGCTGCTGCTGCAGCTGTCTCGACTCATTAAACAGTGAGTGACTCGAATCATTCATACTTCCTGATGATTCGAGTCACTGTGTTGAGACAGTGAGTCAGTAGCCATCTCTAACATAAACAGTAAGGAGCCCGAAGGGGGGTTGAGGTGCGGGGGTCCGCCACTACAGTGATCTGGTGAGGTCCAGGCAGTAAAGTGACGGGGGCAGTGGGGGGGACCTCTGTTGCTTATGGGGTGGAGGTAGAGGGGGCCATGACTGCAGCCAGAAAGACTCTGAGACCCTGCAATTAGGAGACATATATCATTTTCCGAAAAACTCTCCGCAAAAAGAGTTTTTTGGAAGTGATAAATTTATTATATAAAAATTATGAATTCTGAAAAAATTGTGAACGAGAAGGCTGAGAAGTGAAAACTAAAACTTCTCAGTTCACAATTTTTTCATGATGAATATACCCTGAAGTATCATAAAACCAAAAATTATTTGTGGGTGTCTCAACTTTTTCTTAACCTGTTCAGTTGCAAATGCCACACACATTTCCTATATGGACTCTTTGCTGCCAACTGTATGTCTGCCACTTTAATGAACTACACATAGCAGCATGAACTTTTCTTTTTGGGTATTCTATCCTTCCGGTTGAATGGGTTCCAGCACCAGTATTAAACGGTTTCTAGAGTAGGGAACTGCTTCATTCATATACCCAGAGAGTGTTTTAGAGAAGCCTGAAAGACTTTACAGACCTTGAGACTCCCCATATTTATTATTAACTAGTTACCAGCCCGCCAAAATGACAGAACAACATAACAGTAATGTCAGCACCGGCGGCTGTGCGCGCCCGGACTGAGCAACACTTGAATTGCTCAGTTGGGAGCCATCTAGTGGCCGCAGGCACGCAAAACTCTTGAATTCCCCCCAGAGAGGTGAGGAGAAGCATTAGCCTTTTATTGGATAGGATATGTTTTCAGTGTTTCAGTTTTGGGCAGAAATGTTAACAAGTTGTAGTGAACTATGGTGAAGATTTAATCACCCACAGTATTTACCACGCATGTAAATCTCCGGGTTTAATGTCTGGAGCTGTTCAATTATTTGTCAGTTACCCTGTGGATAATGCGCATTAACCCCTAGATTCTGCGTTAAGTGCTGGAATCTAAGGGTCACCCCATGCGCTAAGTCTCAGAGGGTGCTTTTAAATGTACATTTTTCCTGCACATTCTGGGTCTAAATACACGGAGTAGTGACCCTTATTGAATAGCTCACAATTAGCCACGGGGTAAACCATGCAGTATGCTGTAAAGTAGCCTCAGTCTAATTTGGATTACACTAACTTTATATCACAAGTTCTGGTTTCAAATTGATGGAAGCCAACAGGCTTAGGAGATGTTCTGATGTATGTGCTGGCCACATAACGTCTAAAGGTTATTTGCAGTAGGTAACTTGTAAAAGTGCAGAAATAATATAAGTCATGCTTGCCTGAAAACAGTTGGCCCTGGCTGTTGAATGCTGAAATAAGGCAAATGTGGGTGCATATTGAACAATACAGTGCAAGTGTCACAAACACCAATAGGATATAATCAAATGTTGGCTGTACTCTCTCACCGTTTATATTGATAATCAAACATTTTAATCTCCGTCAGAGACTTTTATATGCACCCTAATTGTGCATACACATTAGGCGATATTTTAGACGATATCGCACATTTTCAGCCTTCTGAGCGATATAGTTTAAAATTTCCCACACACTGTGTGCTGCGGCATGAGGTCACTGGACGATATCACAAACAATATTATCCAGTGTGTATATACTAGGTCGGCCGTCCAGGAGTGCAGGGGAACACTAGACTATGGGGGTCATTCCGACCCGATCGCTCGCTGCAGTTGTTCGCAGCGATCGGGTCGGAACTGCGCATGCGCCGGCGAAGCCCGTCGTTCCCTAGCGATCGCCTATGCCTGATTAACAGGCAGAGGTGGTTGCTGGGCGGGAGGTTGTGGCATGGTGGCGTTTGGCCGCCGTTTTGGGGGTGTGGGCCGGCCAACGCAGGCATGGCCGGACCGTGCGGGGGGCAAGCTGCAGCGGCTGCGTGATGTCACACGCAGCCGCTGCGATCAGGGGCAGCGACGAGCAACTCTCGGTCAGCTGCAGGAGCTGCCCTGGCCCGGAGTTACTCAACAAGTGCAAACGCATTTCCGCTGTGTGATGCTTTTCTACTTATGTTGAAGGCCGGACAGACATGCGGGGAGGGCTAGCCCTGTACTGGGCGTCCCCCCGCATGCCTGGGAACATGATCGTAGCGCTACGATCAACTCGGAATGACCCCCTATATTGCTTATGGAACGCATCGTCTATTGTGTACCCACCTTTAGACATGGCCTGTGCCTTTGGAAATCTATTGTATAAAGTTGGGTACACACTGAGCGATATGCCGTCTGATCCGGTGTATTGGACTAGCATATTGCTCAATTCAGCGCATATCGGGCAGTGTGAATGCCCAATATGTGGGTGCCCACGGTTGCCTGTGATGTCATCAGGTTTGATGTGCTGCACATAAAACCTGACGATATCGCTAGTGACACCATGTATGCTTATGAATGTCGGACCAGTGATCGATCTGTCCTTCATTAACATCGCTCAGTGTGTACCCAGGTTCCAGGCCGACATATCGGCTGAGTACGCACCTGTGTCTGATTTTATGAACATAATAAAAGTTTTTGGTGTGGTGCAGAGATATCATTCAACTTCTATGGGCTAGAACAGCCTCCACGTTTCTAGCTTTCTACTAGATTTTTATAACGTGGCTGTGTGGATTTATATTAATGTGGCAACAAGAGTAGTAGGGCGACAACAGGCGACACATCTCCATTTGCAACTGAAGGAACGTTCCTGGGCTGTAATGGGGTCTCTCGTCTAAGCCACATTTAGGGAAGGCGTGTAGAGTTGTGTATATGCATCATTAAACCTGTTTGCAGTGGGATCTTTTGCATCAGTGATAGGGTAGGTGCAAGTGTACAGTACATTGATAATGATTACTGATATGAAGCCAAGCACAGGGGTAGGACAGCCCAACCATACAGAGGTGGATAAAACTCTGCATATAGGTGACTATACCCATTTATTCCAAGTGCATGCAAAGTGGGGACAGTTGTAGCCAACCATCAGGCCCCAAGACTGTGACATTTTTATAGCATTCTGTTATATGTTCATGATTACCGTTAATTAGCTATTAGCTGAAGTGAGCAAAATACATTTGTGACAAATAGTTTTGTTCCCCTTTTAAGCGGTGTGTCTTGCTTTTTACTCTATAAACAATTACATATTGCCAGTGGCGTAAGTTCGTCACAGTCGCCCGGAGGCAAGATAAATATTGGTGCCCCCCTATTTCCTATATTAAGATAAATGTGTGTGTGTGTGTGTGTGTGTGTGTGTGTGTGTGTGTGTAGTGTTATGAAAAAAAATGTATATACTGTAATTATCCATTTAATTGTCTTTTATTTTAAATCACACATTTCTTAGCAGTCATACCCAGCATTAGAACCCATGACCTGTTACACTGACAGCAGACACTTTACTGATGGAGCTATTTGCTCCTGTAGAGGAAGCATGAGAATTCTAACTATATGAAGTTGTGTGTATTCGTCAGAGAAGTATCTTCATATAGTTAAAGTTCTCATATTTCCTATACAGGAGCAAATAGCTTGATCAGTAAGGTGTCTGCTTCCAGTGTAATAGGGTGTGGTTTCTAATCCTGACTGTGATACTTGTAAAATGTGTATATTCAGTATAATAAAGAGGGTGTGATTTGTAAGGTGCAGGGACCAGTGAGGAAGTCGGCCACTGAAAAGACAGCGATAGCTATCAATTAACTTAATTCAATGGTGTCACAGAATGGGAGGAGAGGTGCCCCCCTTCAGAGCAGGAGCCCGGCGGCAGATGTCTATGTTGCCTCCCTGAGTTCTGCCTCTGCATATTGCACATCTTGGCTGCCCATCACTGTGTATAGTAGAATTGCTGAATGGGAAATCAATCCAAACAGCCCAGTTCTATTCTGTGGAGAGTTTTTGTTTTAAGGTTCAGTCAATGTTGCAACTTACTAACAAAAACACGTTTTCTTTCAGGCAAAACACAGACACCACATTTGAAGTTTATGTGGAAGTAAGCTGTCCCGGATCAAATGAATACAACAAAGGTATTTTGCTTTTCTTTATGCCAACCTTTCATGTTTTGCCTACTTATATCTCCTCAGTTACTGACGGTAGCCTTACGTGATATTTGGTTAAACTATTGCTGCATGAGTGGTGTAAAAGGTCCAGTGTATAGGGGAAGTCCAAGAATGAGCTGGGCTCTGGGGAGAGCATTTTATGAAGCTTGAAGTTACTATTATTGCACAAATCCCAGCAGAATATAAATGATGTAATCCTTAGACTGCCAAACCACTTTAGAGTTTAAACACCCATTTTCCGAGCTTATAAAGTGAAATCTGTATGTGAAACAGTTACTACTGACTAGCTGCTGCCAGGAGAAGCTGCGGTTTTGTATAGGCAGGTAAGATCACACACACACGGGGCGGCCGAGCATCCTGCATTTTAGATCTTGAAGTGTGGGGGGCTCTTGAGGGACGCAATTAATGATGTTATGCAGACTGGCTGTGGCTCTCTGGGTTGCAAGAGAGTACCTTTAGGGAGATGGGCTCCCTGCTCTGCCAAGCAGCTTTGTTAGACAATGTGCCCTCCGGTACTGTAGCTTCACCTTGCTCCGCACTTCAGAACAATGCTGGTATGACTTTCCCTCTGAAGGATGCTGTGGCTGTCGCATGTTCAGGATTTTATACAGTGCTGTTACCTTTAATCTTGCATACTCATCCTCCTGAAAAATAGTACTTTCTCTGAATGGCTGACGCACGCTGTTACCATTCTTGTAAATGGTTTTGCAAATGTATTGTTCTAAAAGTTGCTCCTTTCCTAGGTGCTCATATTTTGTGAAGCATGTCACATACTCACCTTTCTTATTCTCAAGTGTGCTTGCTCATCCCATGGAGTGATGCCACAATGGTTCTGTCCTAATGATTTGCCTCATGAAACAATTACCTTGTGATTAATCAAATGCTATTCCATTGACTGATTTTCTCATTGTTGTCTATTGCTTCATATTCACAAGTATTTTTTATGTATTATTTTTATTTTATTTGATATGATCTTATTTTAATGTTTACTACAATTAGTGGTAAATTTACTAAGAATTGTGTTTGGTGGAGACAGGCCCAGCGACATGGGGAGACAAAGGGGACACCATTACTAGGTGACAGGATTGGGACCCCTGTGCTGGCAGATCTGCTGTTTGCTGCCAAGCTGCTGGGGATGTTCTTTCCAGCGTGTACTGTTGCCCACGCATCATCCTCAGCAGAGCGCATCATCTGAGGTCACTTATTCTGGCTTCCTGCCTTTATACAGTATCCTATGTTGTCCTATCGACTGTGTGCTCTTGGTGTCTGCCGGAGTGTGGTGCTGACCTGATTGGAGCCTTCTCCGGTTCCTCTCTTCAAACCTGCTACCACACCATGCATTATCCTGCCACCTTGTCGAGCCAGTTGCTGCTGACCTCCCTGCACCGAACTCCTAGGTTGCATCCCTCCTGGTGAACATGTGTGCTTCCTGGTCTGCTAAATACCATCTACCGCTTGGACGCCTGTGTGCTGCTTGGCTGCTGCTGTGGAGGTCTCTGAATGTGTACAGTATGGAAGCTGCTCTCCTGGCTGACTTCCAGGGAACCATGCTAACCCTTATTTATGGCATCCCTTCCTCTATTAACACCACTGTCCCTACTTTACTGCTCCACTTCTTTGTCCCTTACCCTCCCTGTGTGGCTTTCTTCCCCCAACTCTTCTCTTTCCTCCTTCCCTTCACCCTTCCCTTGGTTCACTTTTCAGCTTCTTAGTCCCTCAATCCCTTCTATATGTGTGTGTGTGTGTATAGATAATATATATGTGCGTGTGTGTGTTGAGGGGGGCCCCAGAGATATCAAAGTACTGGGTACCAAGATTTCTGTTGCCGGCCCTGGGTAGAGAATGCATTCTCTTACTTGTTTGGGTTTTTTTGCAACTCAGAGTTACTAACCAAACCTGGGCGTAAAAAAACAATTCGATCTGAAAAACACATCCGAACACACAAATATAAGTCTATATACCATCGAACCAGCTCGCCCGTGCTTTGCATACACAAGAATACAATATGCTGATTTACTAAGAATTGTGTTTAAAACAATGAGCAAACTCGGACCAAACAGTGCGTGTTCTGGAGAAGCCTGCACAGATCAGTGTTGTGTCAACAAATGGTTAAAATGTAGAAAAATAAATGCATAGTGTCCCCCGGACTCTGAGATGGTTTTGGTCTGGGAAATATACGTGAAATAACTGTTTGGGGGGTACCCTCATATTTCCATGAACCAGCACCAACAAGTGGGTAGGGGAGTGTAATGTGATAGATGGGGTATATGCTTCACTGGGTCCCCTGGCCAAAACCTTAACCTACCCCAACATGTCAGCTAGGCCGGGGATTCCTTGGGAAGTAAGGATTCCCCCTCCCGAATACACCAGGGCTGGGCTGATGCCCTGGGCGCTGGGTGCAAGATTGACTATGTAAAAATAAAATATTTTCCATTACAGTGGGACTACAGGTCCCAACAAACCTGCCCCGAATGCCTGCATTTAGAGAACCACAAGTGCCACAATACCTGGGCAGTAAAGGGCCCACTGGCACCTGTACCCCCGCTGTAAAGGAAATATTTTAAAAATGACAAGACACAAACATTCTATGTTTTAACACTTTATTTCACACTTACCTGCACTGACACTCACACTACATACTCACCTTCTACATGGTGCTAATTGGTCCATTCTCCAGTAGTATTCAAGGTGTCTCAGTGATCGCAAAAACGCGCTATAGCGCATATTTTACCCCAAAATGGAGGATGGAGGCTCACTTTTTAATAATGGGAGGGCCTCCGGGGACGCGCTCCGTTGAGATTCACTCTGGTGCTTGCTCTGACATTACTGGTCAGACGTGCGCATCATGCGGCTGCTGCTGGGCGGGAGTACAGAGAGAGTAACACGCTCCCGTTGAGAGGAGTGAGGGACTAGCATAATCATGCCGCCGACCACAGGAAGCCGCAGCGCGGCTCTCCGGGGAGGGAGGGGGGTTCGTGAGAGCCGGAGTCTGTGTCAGAGCCGGAGCCGCCGCCGGGTGACATTACCCGGCAGTGATGAAGTGTGCCGGACCCACCACCGGGGGACAGATCCCTGCAGTGCAGAAATTGAGGATGCAGGTATGGTGCTGGGACACTGGGGAAGGAGTGTGCGGTGCTGGAGCCAGTGTGCAGGGCCAGGCAGAAACAGCAGCATGCCAATGCTCCCTTCACAGTGTCTGCCCCTTCTCCAGCCCAGTGTCCCCTAGCATTACTGACCCTGCAAGCAGAGCGTTTCCTCCTTCCCTCCCCAACCAATCTACTGTGTCATCTCACTGCCTTCCCATCTAGAACCCCCCAATCAGTCCAGACACACTGATCCCCCCCCAACCCAGTGTCACACCCCTATCTCACTGCCACCTTCCCACCCTGCTCAGTGCCTCCCCATTCATAGTGTCCCCCCATACAGCCCAGTGTCCCCCATCTCATGGACTCCCTCATCCCAATCTCCCATCCCCCCAACCAGCCCCCTGCCCCCATCTCACTGCCCCCTCAGCAAGAACCACACCAGCCAGTCCCATTACAGTGCCCCGTCATTCATTCCAGTGTACTCCCTTCTACTGCTTAAGGGCCTTACACATTTAACGATCCGCCGCCGAGCTGCCCGACGGCAGATACGGCCAGTGGGCGACCCGGCGGCGGGGGGGCAGTGACAGGGGGAGTGAAGTTCCTTCACTGTCCTTGCTTCCATGTTTTGGAATATGGGATTGGGAGCACCTATTCACTTTCTGCTGGAGGGCCCCAAAATGTCTACTTACAGCTCTGGTACAAAGTGTCCTGTATACTACACAGCCCAATAACATTGTCACCCCCCCTCCTCCCACTTGCAGCACTTTTTAGTGTCAAAATCAGTCTGTGTGTTTTTATATTTGAATCATGAATAAGATTAATAAGAGCCTTCATTCCGATGGGACCCAGAAAAGGACAGGTAGGACCCCAATTTTTAAAAGTGAGGGGTCTCTGGGACCCACTTTTTTTTCGGCTCAGCGCGATCACTGTGTCTTGGCAAAATAAGAAAAATGCTCACCTGATCATGCGGATGTGGAAGCACTGTATTTCCGGAAGTTGTTTTTCTGCACCTAAGCAATGATTGGCTAAGAGTCACTCCTCTCTCAGCCAATCAGCGGACGGTATCTATGGCAGCACCTGCTGATTGGCTGAGAGAGGAGTGGCTCTTAGCCAATCAGCTATTGTGTGCAGGAAACGTCAGAATCAGGGAAGCGCTGTGGACCATTCCATTTCATGACATTTGTACAAGTTTTAAGATATCAGTTTTTGTAAAACCTAACATAAGAGTTTCCTTTTTTTAGTGATGAATGTAATAGTAATATCAAATTGCCTAACTAGACTTATACCGCTTTCAGATCGCAAATGCCGGATCCCACCCGGTAAGAGAAACGTGTCCTTACCGGGTAGGATCCGGCATTTGCTCTGCTTTGCTGGCTTTCCCGACCCGCTCATGTCCTGCGCCGCCTCTGCCTGTGCTGTGAATGGGAGCCGTGTCGCCTGACCCGGTATTCAACCCGGGAATAACCTTTCTTTTTTACCGGATTGAATTACCGGGTCAGGCGACCCGCTAATTCGGCCAAAGTGCTTTCACATCGCACACTGACCCGTTTCGACATAGCAATATGCCATGTCGATACCGGGTTATTTGTGCGATGTGAAAGGGGTATTATTTTGTAAGTAGAATTTTTTTTTCCCCTTCATTATACCGAACACAATATTACAAAATGTAGTTGTCACGTATGGGACAAGCCAAGTCCACCACTGTTTTGTTAAGGAAACTTCTACTTGATAATTCTCCTCAACTCTAATTTAAGTCTGTGTTATTTTTAAGAAAGTTATAAAAACTCAAGATACACTGTTACAGATTTTTTTACAGTGACACGTTTGGCACATTTGACCTACATTTCATGGCCTGGCCTCATGTATACACTATGTATATCCAGTGCTTCTATGTCCGCTGGATAGCGTAAGAGTTTTTTTAATTTGCCAAGATACCTGTAATACTAGTGGACAAGGGGAACTGGAGAATGGGAGTATGGAGCGTGGGTGTGAGTGCGCGGGTAAATAAATGGTAAAAATATAGAGTGAGTGAGTGTGTTTTGTAATTTATTCATTTTTACGTTTCCTTTAGAGTCGGCGAACAGGTGCCAATGGTCCCTTTACAGCCCTGGAACACTGGCACTTGTAGTTCTCCAAGTGCTAGCATGTGGGACAGGCTTGCAGGTACCTGTAGTTTTTGGTGCGGTGTAAAACATGCAATATTTTATTCTATTTGTACACAAACAACCTCACACTGACCAGCCCAGGCCTGGGTAATACTCAGGGAGGGGCGACGACCCACTTTCCCAGCAATCCTCGACCTGTGCTGACTGGTTGGAGAAGGCTAATATTATGGCTGGGGGACCACGTGAAGTATGTCCGCTAGCTGTGGCATTGATCCCCCCCCTTCCCCATCCAGTTGAACTCATGTTAATGCGCGGACCCACACGCGCTTTTATCCCCTGTTTTCCAAGACCATAACCCAGCTCATTGGTACGTTGCTGCTCAAACTTTTGGGTGGGTGGGTTGTTGGGGTGGCGGTAGGATTCACAATTGACCTCTGCACCTCCCGCCACATTATTCATAGCAGCTTGTCCCCATGCCTCTCACCCCCCCCCCCCCCCTCCCCCACACTTGCTCAAAATTCTCTGCATGCCATAAAAATGCCTCCACATGCATGCGGATCCCACATATTCTCTAATCCAGATTTTGGACTCGTGGCATACAAAACAAGATACTAAAATTGTTGGGTCACACCATATGTCTTTTTAAAGAAAATATTTTTCGGTTACAGGGCTCTTAGATCACATTATGCCACTCTGCAGTGCCACTTAGGTCGCATTATGTCACTTTGTAGTGCCCTTAGATCACATTATACCACATTGTAATGCCCTTTCCATAACAGGATGCCACTTTGTAGTGAATCTAAATCACATTATACCACATTGTAGTGTCCCTGGAATCACGTTATGCCACATTGTAGTGTCCCTGAGATCACATTGTGCCACATTTAGTGTCCCTGAGATCACATTATGCCACATTGTAGTGTCCCTGAGATCACATTATCACATTATGCCACATTGTAGTGTCCCTGAGATCACATTATGCCACATTGTAGTGTCCCTGAGATCACATTATGCCACATTGTAGTGTCCCTGAGATCACATTATGCCACATTGTAGTGTCCCTGAGATCACATTATCACATTATGCCACATTGTAGTGTCCCTGAGATAACATTATGCCACATTGTAGTGCACTTAGGTCACATTATACAACATTGTAGTGCCCCTTAGATCACGTTGTATCAAATTATGTCCCCAGTTCAGTGCTACTCTGATGTCCCTTCCCGATCCGGTCTAGTGGCTGCCAGGACTTCCCACTGGTCAGAACAATTGGTGAGGGATAGATAAAAGCTTTTTCTTTTTTATCTTTAGCCACTTGCTGGTGGGGCTCGTCCTCTGCACTGTTGTCCTCCACAGTGAAGGGGTTAATAAAAACAAAAAAAAATGCACAGCTAAGGCAGTAAGAGAATTCTGTGTGGTCCATGTACTTAATGGAGGTAAGGGGGACAAACGAAAAAGGGGAATTCCGTGTAAAATATTCTTCTTGATATGTACTAAAGGTTTCTCTGCCTTTAGTGATAAGAGCAGTCTGGAATATTACCAGCGGTGCAAGTGTGCGGGTACGGCGTACCCTTAGGAATTTAGCTGTGGGTACGCCGTACCCACGCCGCCGGTCTGTCCCTCTAGCCCTCCGCTGCTGACCGCTGCTGATGTGAAGGGAGGAGAGCACAGCCTGCGCCTCTCCTGCCCCTCAGTGTCTTCGTTCAGTTCAGCGCCGCCCGTGAGCCAATCAGAGCTCGCAGAAGAGCAGCCAAGGCTGCTGGACCGCAAGCTTTGATTGGCTCACGGATCGGCGCTGAATTGAACTAAGACAGCCGCACCGCCTCCGGAGACTGAGGGGCAGGAGAGGCGCAGGCTGCGCTCTCCTCCCCTCACACACACACAGGACAGCAGCAGCAACGGAGAGCAGCAGTGGAAAAGGGGGGGGGGCATGTGTATCTGGCACTGGGGGCATGTGTATCTGGCACTGGGGGCATATCTGGCTCTGGAGGGACATGGGTATCTGGCACTGGGGGCATATCTGGCACTGGGGGATATCTGGCACTGAGGGGGACATGTGTATCTAGCACTGGGGGGCCAGGTGCATCTGGCACTGAGGGGGGGCATATGTATTTGGCACTGGGGGCATATCTGGCACTGGGGGGGACATGTGTATCTGGCACTGTGGGGGTATTTGTGTATCTGGCACTGTGGGGCAATGTGTATCTGGCACTGTGGGGCAATGTGTATCTGGCACTGTGAGGCAATGTATATCTGGCACTCTGGGGGCATTTGTGTATCTGGCACAGTGAGGCAATGTGTATCTGGCACTGTAGGGCAATGTATATCTGGCACTGTGGGGCAACGTGTATCTGGCACTATTGGGGTCGTATGTGTATCTGCCCCTCCCACCATATGTGTATCCAGCCCCCATTTTCATTGGCCACTCCCCATGCGGCATTTGGCCACACCCATCGCGCGCACACAGTACCTGTAAGACCTTTTTTCTACTTGCACCACTGAATATTACACTGTCAAAGGTAGGGCAGTGCTAAGTAAACCATCTGTTACAAAGGTGACATGTCACTGACCATCAGCTGTCTTCCCCATCTTGCAATGCCACTTGAAGGTCCTGTTATCTACCTCCAGGTGAAGAGATGCAATATGGATGTATTGTCTATAGCTGTTGATTTTCAATAAACTTTGTATAGAAAAAAAAAAATCCCACAAAACAGCACAGCAAGTGTTGAGCATGCGCACAACACATTTGAACTGCATCTTTGTAGACACCTCCGAGGGGGCAACTTTACTCTCCTCGGCGGGTCTGTCTTTAGTAAACAGCACAGTATTCGCCTCCTGCTTTGCACCGATACATGGACGCCTATAATTTTATTTCCAGTGTTTCTTATTTATTATTTTACTCAAAATCATAACCTAAACCTTTATGCAACAATGGTACCTCTTAGGAAATGTACAATTATAGAACTGATTGATGTCCATTTTAATACCCAATATTTTTTTAAGCTAATCATGTGTTTCAATAAAGTTATGTTTTCAGTGCAGATTTATGTGTGTTTGGTATTTTAAAAATCATGCTGCTTGCAAACCTTTCTTTTTTTTTTTAACTTCAATAGTTTTTATTGAGAAAAAAACAATTTTATGGGGTACAAAAAAAAAGAGGGGATGAGTAATACAACACATTGTATGGGGAGAAGGGGGTGAACATGAGGGGGGTGGGGGAGCATCCAGTAAATCAGTGGTACAGGCACTGTGGTATCAAGGAGAGAAGACAAGAGAGGTATTAAGAAAAAGGGAGGGAAGGGACCAAAATACATATGGCAGGTATATAGGTATTAATAAGAACCTAAAATCATTGGTACAAGGAATTATGAAGAAATTTTGGTCAAAGTGCATTGAGAGACACACATTTTAGCTCAATGGGCAAAAGCAGATATACAGGAAGAGAGAGGAGACGGGGAGATATATAAAATCTGAAATCTGGCGACGACCATAGTTAAAAGGAAAAAAGAAAAGAAAAAACAAAACAAATATCATGGATATTATAGGAGAGGTATTCAGCAAGCATACAATTCAGATTATTACTCACGAACAGGTCGTTCAAGTAGACTACAATGGGTTTGGTCACTGGAACATGAGTTATGGAAGTACTGGGAACCTTCGCCGGTGGTAACAAACTCGTGCCATAGGGACCAACGAGTCAGGGGGGAGGAAGTGGTGCTGGAGGAGGGAAATGTATTCAGTTTCCATAAGGAAGTGATGGTTTGTTTTATAGATAACTTTGAGCAGGGCAGGGGATGTAGGGTGTTTCCACAACTGAGCTAGGTTGACGCGAGCAGCTATTAAGATGTGGCCTAAGACATATCTGCTGGAAGGAGGGACGGAGGGGGGAAATATATGAAATAACGCTAAGATTGGATCCGGGATAAGTTGGGTGTTTAGAACTTTTATTGATCAAGTCAAACGCTTCAGACCAGTATTTGGTCATTACTGGACAGGACCAAAATATATGGTAGATGTGGCCTATAGATCCACACAATCTCCAACATTTATTACTACAGGAGGGCCAAAATCTGTGTAGACGGTCGGGGGTCAAATATAATCTGTGGATTAATTTTATGTGCATTTCAGTGTGGTTCAAACATTGTGACATGGAGTGGGAGGCTAAAAAGATATATTGCCATTCAGGCGGTGAAAGAGTTCTACCTAGAGCCTCTTCCCATTTTAGTTGAGCATTAGATTTGGAGGGGGAAACAGGGGTAATTAACAGTTTATACCAGAACGAGATATCGCCTCTAGATTTACTTAAGGAGAGACGAGAGAAAAGCAGTTGGGAGGTTGTGTCCGGTGTCAGCGAAGGAGCAGGGATCGATTTCCACCAGTGTACAACTTAAAAATAATGGAAAAGTTCTGAAGCAGATAGGGAGAATTTCTGTTGGAGAGCAGGGAAGGGCAACAGGAAAAGTCTCTCAAGCAGATCACTTAAACATAATATACCTGCTTGTCTCCACTTAAAAAGATTTAGGTGGGGTATCAACGCTGTGAGTGTGGTAATGGAGATCTGAGTGATGGAGCAGGCGGATGACAATAAAGTGGTTGATAATTTATCCCAGGTTTTAAGCGTGGCTTGTGTGGATGGAAGTAGGTTTGGGAGGACAGGTCGGAACGCCGCAGGGATACGGAATAGATCTGCAAGAGAGAGCGAGCGAGCTTGTTCAAGTTCAAGTTCCACCCAACCTACCTGGGCATTAGTATTAAAATAATTTTTAAGGGAAGTTAGAAGGGAAGCTTCGTGGTATAGGGAAATGTTAGGTAAATATAAGCCTCCCAGAGCCCTCGGCAATACCATTTTAGAGTGTGCCAGTGAGGGAGGTTTTGAAGACCAGATATATTTTGTCGGTATGGAAGAACAAGCCTGTAGGGCTTTTTTGGGGGAAATATACGGGATCGTGCGGAACAGGTACATTAGTTTGGGTAAGAGAGACATTTTGAATGCAGCCATGCGTCCTAGCCAGGAGACCTCATATGAGACCCAGGATTTCGTTAGAGGGGAAAGATTGGAAGTGAAGACATCAGGAGTGTGGATAGGGATGTTGACACCAAGGTATTTTATCGTGTTTTTATATGGGAAGGAGGATTGGAGGGCTGGCAGGGCGTGGGATAGCTTGATAGGCAAGGCGTCAGTCTTTGTGATGTTAAGTTTTAGTAGGAAGCTAAGCTATATATCTAAGGTAAAGCTCAAGAGAGAAAGAGTAGTGGTGTGGTTAGAGATAAAAAGGAGAACGTCCTCGGCAAAAAGACAACTTGTGGCAGGAAGAACCGAACTGTAAATCTGGAAATTGGGGATTGTCGCGGATCGTGATGGCCAGGGGTTCAATTGACAGAACAAATATTAGAGGGGAGAGGGGGCAACCTTGTCTGGTGCCATTTGTAATTGGAAAAGAGTCGGATAGGAAGCCATTGCAGAGCACTCGGGCCGTAGGAGAGCTATATAATGCTAGAATAGAGGATAGGATACGATCTCTAAAGCCAAAGCGGAGAAGAACTTCACGCATTTACGACCAATTCAGTCTATCGAAGGCCTTCTCAGCGTCCAGGGATAGCAGGAGAAGGCCTTGGTCTTTAGAGAGTGAGTCGATCAAGTTGAAGACCCTGCGCGTGTTATCTGACGCTTGTCTTCCTGGCACAAAGCCAGTTTGGTCCGGGTGCACCAGCAATGTAAGGAGATGGTTAATACGTGTCGCAATCAGTTTGGCGTAAAGTTTGATATCACAGTTTAGCAGTGCGATAGGACGGTAGTTGTGTACGTAGGCAGGATCTTTGCCGGGTTTGGGTATAGTGACTATACGCACTTCTAAGAGTTCTGACGGTAGGGTGCCATGGTCAGAGAAAGTATTGAAAAGGGCAGTCAGATGGGGAGAAAGGACATCATGGAATGTGGCATAAAAATCAGAAATAAACCCGTCCGGGCCTGGTGCTTTGTTTCGGGGAGAGATCGTAATAGCTGCGGAAATTTCAGCAGTAGTCCATGGGGTGTTGAGTGTAGACAGTTGCTCCTGGGTGAGAGTGGGAAAAGAAAGATTGTTTAGGAAAGAAGAAATGGAAGGGGGGGGTAGGTTGAGGGGTTGAGGAGGGGTCAGCTATTAAATTATATAGTTTGCCGTAGTATTGCGCAAAGTGGTTTGTAATATCTTTAGGGTTTAGGACTTTGTTTGGAGGGAGAGTAGATGAATTTGATCTTATTTCTAGCTTGCTGAGCACGGAGTTTACTGGCTAACATTCTGCCAGATTTATTTCCTAGGAGATAGAATTTTTGTCTCATCCTATGCAATGCCGCTTGAGTACGAGCAAGAAGCAGTTTTTGGAGCTGGCTGCGAATAATAGAGATTTTGTTTTTAAGAATTCTAGAGGGATTGGCTATATTCCGTGATTCGAGAACTATCAATTCGGCTTCCAATTTCGACTGTAATTGGAGGGCTTGTTTCTTGAGGGTGGCACCAGCTTGAATAGCGGCACCACGAGTAACAGCTTTAAAGGCACACCAGTGGTTTACAGTGGAGGTATCCAGGGGGGGAATTAGTAGCTAGATAAGAGTTAATGGACTCAAGAATAAGTTTTTTGGACAGGGGGTTGTGTAAAAGAAAGGGATATAGACGCCACTGTTTAGGGGGGTTTCGGGTGTCATGAAGGTTCCATTTCCAAGGGGGCGAGAAGAAGACAGGTAGAAACAGTAGGGAGTGAAGAGTGTGCGGCAGGGGCTGCTGTGGGAGAGTTCCACTTACAATTAGTTTGGGAGCACCAAGATGGCCGCCGGCAGGTACACAGGCAGGGAAACACTCACTTCGTCCGCGGCTCCGTAGGGCATACAGAGGACCTTCCTCCTCCCATCTGTGCCCGAGGGCCTTGGAGAGGCAGGTTAAGGCGGATGGATGATCACAGGTGATAGGGAGAGCCGCTACGAGTCCCGGTGCGTCCGCACTCCGATCCCGGAGCTCGTTTCTGGGGAGGCCCCAAACTCGAGACCCCGGCTGCAAACCGGAACACAGGCCTCAGTCGCAGATGGGCAAAGGGAACCAAAGGGAGTTGATCCAGACCAGTTAATTTTGTCACAGTACAATATGTTTTCTTACCAGTGCGGAAGAAGAGTTTTTACCAGGTAACAATGAAGCAGATGGAACCACAGCTCCAGACCTCCACATTTATTTATTTATTTATAATTTCTTATATAGCGCAGCATATTCCGTTGCGCTTTACAATTAGAACAAAACTGAGTAAAAACAGACAGACATAGAGGTAGTAAGGCCCTGCTCGCAAGCTTACATTAAAATAGGCCCATCATCATGGCAGCATTATGAGGACCAGCTGCTCAGCTGGCCACATGCTTGGCCATAAATCGTGTATTAAAATAATTTTTCTAGTTTTCTCACAAATTATGCAATGTTTCTGTTTTGATCCCTCAAACATCTTATCAGTAAGAACCTTTCTATGAACCACCCTAGTTAGCGGGACCCCACAGTTAGTGGGAACTTTTCTCAGCTATTGTCAATGGCTTGTACTTGTGGATTTCTTTATTTTGAATGATTTCACTTAACATTTACACTTCAACTACAACTATAAATATATTTTCTCTGACGTCCTAAGTGGATGCTGGGCACTCCGTCAGGACCATGGGGGATTAGCGGCTCCGCAGGAGACAGGGCACAAAACTAAAGCTTTAGGATCAGGTGGTGTGTAGTGGCTCCTCCCCCCATGACCCTCCTCCAAGCCTCAGTTAGGTTTTTGTGCCCGTCCGAGCAGGGTGCAATCTAGGTGGCTCTCTTAAGGAGCTGCTTAGAAAAAGTTTTTAGGTTTATTATTTTCAGTGAGTCCTGCTGGCAACAGGCTCACTGCATCGAGGGACTAAGGGGAGAGAAGTTCAACTCACCTGCGTGCAGGATGGATTGGCTTCTTAGGCTACTGGACACCATTAGCTCCAGAGGGAGTCGGAACACAGGTCTCACCCTGGGGTTCGTCCCGGAGCCGCGCCGCCGACCCCCCTTGCAGATGCTGAAGATTGAAGGTCCAGAAACCGGCGGCAGAAGGCTCTTCAGTCTTCTTGAAGGTAGCGCACAGCACTGCAGCTGTGCGCCATTGTTTGTCACACACTTCTCACCAACGGTCACGGAGGGTGCAGGGCGCTGCTGGGGGCGCCCTGGGCAGCAATGTAAATACCTTTTATGGCTAAAAAATACATCACATATAGCCCTTGAGGCTATATGGATGTATTTAACCCCTGCCAGATATTACAAACTACGGGAGAAAAGCCCGCCGGAATAGGGGGCGGGGCTTATTCTCCTCAGCACACAGCGCCATTTTCCTGCTCAGCTCCGCTGTGAGGAAGGCTCCCAGGACTCTCCCCTGCACTGCACTACAGAAACAGGGTAAAACAGAGAGGGGGGGCACTTTTTATGGCGATATTTTATATATTTAAGCTGCTATAAGGATACAACACTTATATAAGGTTGTTCCCATATATATTATAGCGCTTGGGTGTGTGCTGGCAAACTCTCCCTCTGTCTCCCCAAAGGGCTAGTGGGGTCCTGTCTTCGATAAGAGCATTCCCTGTGTGTCTGCTGTGTGTCGGTACGTGTGTGTCGACATGTATGAGGACGATGTTGGTGTGGAGGCAGAGCAATTGCCGGTAATGGTGATGTCACCCCCCAGGGAGTCGACACCGGAATGGATGGCTTTGTTTATGGAATTACGTGATAATGTCAGCACATTACAAAAATCAGTTGACGACATGAGACGGCCGGAAAACCAGTTGGTACCTGCCCAGGCGTCTCAGACACCGTCAGGGGCTGTAAAACGCCCTTTACCTCAGTCGGTCGACACAGACCCAGACACGGACACTGAATCTAGTGTCGACGGTAAAGAAACAAACGTATTTTCAAGTAGAGCCACACGTTATATGATCACGGCAATGAAGGAGGCTTTGCATATCTCTGATACTGCAAGTACCACAAAAAGGGGTATTATGTGGGGGGTGAAAAAACTACCTGTAGTTTTTCCTGAATCAGAGGAATTGAATGATGTATGTGATGAAGCGTGGGTTAACCCAGATAGAAAAGTGCTAATTTCAAAAAAGTTATTGGCATTATACCCTTTCCCGCCAGAGGTTAGGGCGCGCTGGGAAACACCCCCTAGGGTGGATAAGGCGCTCACACGCTTATCAAAACAAGTGGCGTTACCGTCTCCTGATACGGCCGCCCTCAAGGATCCAGCTGATAGGAGGCTGGAAACTACCCTAAAGAGTATATACACACATACTGGTGTTATACTGCGACCAGCCATCGCCTCAGCCTGGATGTGCAGTGCTGGGGTGGTCTGGTCGGATTCCCTGACTGAAAATATTGATACCCTGGATAGGGACAGTATTTTATTGACTATAGAGCAATTAAAGGATGCTTTTCTTTATATGCGAGATGCTCAGAGGGATATTTGCACTCTGGCATCGAGAGTAAGTGCGATGTCCATATCTGCCAGAAGAAGTTTATGGACACGACAGTGGTCAGGTGATGCGGATTCCAAACGACATATGGAAGTATTGCCGTATAAAGGGGAAGAATTATTTGGCGTAGGTCTATCGGATCTGGTGGCCACGGCAACTGCCGGAAAAACCACCTTTTTACCTCAGACCCCCTCCCAACAGAAAAAGACACCGTCTTTTCAGCCGCAGTCCTTTCGGTCCTATAAGAACAAGAGGGCAAAAGGACAGTCATATCTGCCCCGGGGCAGAGGAAGGGGTAAGAGAGGGCAGCAAGCAGCCCCTGCCCAGGAACAGAAGCCCTCCCAGGGTTCTGCAAAGCCCTCAGCATGACGCTGGGGCTGTACAAGCGGACTCAGGAGCGGTGGGGGGTCGACTCAGGAATTTCAGCGCACAGTGGGCTTGCTCACAGGTGGACCCTTGGATCCTGCAGGTAGTATCTCAGGGTTACAGGTTGGAATTCGAGAAGTCTCCCCCTCGCCGGTTCCTAAAGTCTGCTTTGCCAACGTCTCCCTCAGACAGGGCGACGGTATTGGAAGCCATTCACAAGCCGTTTTCTCAGCAGGTGATAGTCAAGTTACCCCTCCTACAACAGGGAAAGGGGTATTACTCCACGCTATTTGTGGTACCGAAGCCGGACGGCTCGGTAAGACCTATTCTAAATCTGAAATCTTTGAACCTGTACATACAAAAATTCAAGTTCAAGATGGAATCACTCAGAGCAGTGATAGCGAATCTGGAAGAAGGGGACTTTATGGTGTCCCTGGACATAAAGGATGCTTACCTGCATGTCCCAATTTGCCCTTCACATCAAGGGTACCTCAGGTTCGTGGTGCAAAACTGTCATTATCGGTTTCAGACGCTGCCGTTTGGATTGTCCACGGCACCTCGGGTCTTTACCAAGGTAATGGCCGAAATGATGATTCTTCTGCGAAGAAGAGGCGTATTAATTATCCCTTACTTGGACGATCTCCTGATAAGGGCAAGGTCCAGAGAACAGCTGGAGGACGGAGTAGCACTAACCCAAGTAGTGCTGCAACAACACGGGTGGATTCTGAATTTTCCAAAATCTCAGTTGACCCCGACAACACGTCTGCTGTTCCTGGGAATGATTCTGGACACGGTTCAGAAAAAGGTGTTTCTTCCGGAGGAGAAAGCCAAGGAGTTATCCGAACTTGTCAGGAACCTCCTAAAACCAGGAAAAGTGTCTGTGCATCAATGCACAAGAGTCCTGGGAAAGATGGTGGCTTCTTACGAAGCAATTCCATTCGGCAGATTCCACGCACGAACTTTTCAGTGGGATCTGCTGGACAAATGGTCCGGATCGCATCTGCAGATGCATCAGCGGATAACCTTATCGCCACGGACAAGGGTGTCTCTTCTGTGGTGGTTGCAGAGTGCTCATCTGTTAGAGGGCCGCAGATTCGGCATACAGGACTGGGTCCTGGTGACCACGGATGCCAGTCTGAGAGGCTGGGGAGCGGTCACACAGGGAAGAAACTTCCAGGGAGTATGGTCAAGCCTGGAGATGTCTCTTCATATAAATATACTGGAGCTAAGAGCAATTTACAATGCTCTAAGCCTGGCAAAACCCCTGCTTCAGGGTCAGCCGGTGTTGATCCAGTCGGACAACATCACGGCAGTCGCCCACGTAAACAGACAGGGCGGCACAAGAAGCAGGAGAGCAATGGCAGAAGCTGCAAGGATCCTTCGCTGGGCGGAAGATCATGTGATAGCACTGTCAGCAGTGTTCATTCCGGGAGTAGACAACTGGGAAGCAGACTTCCTCAGCAGACACGATCTACACCCGGGAGAGTGGGGACTTCATCCAGAAGTCTTCCACATGATTGTGAACCGTTGGGAAAAACCAAAGGTGGATATGATGGCGTCTCGCCTCAACAAAAAACTGGACAGGTATTGCGCCAGGTCAAGAGACCCTCAGGCAATAGCTGTGGACGCTCTGGTAACACCGTGGGTGTTCCAGTCAGTGTATGTGTTTCCTCCTCTGCCTCTCATACCCAAAGTACTGAGAATTATACGGCAAAGGGGAGTAAGAACGATACTCGTGGCTCCGGATTGGCCAAGAAGAACTTGGTACCCGGAACTTCAGGAGATGCTCACGGAAAATCCGTGGCCTCTACCTCTAAGACGGGACCTGATTCAGCAGGGACCGTGTCTATTCCAAGACTTACCGCGGCCGCGTTTGACGGCATGGCGGTTGAACGCCGAATTCTAAAGGAAAAAGGCATTCCAGAAGAGGTCATTCCTACACTGGTTAAAGCCAGGAAGGAGGTGACTGCACAACATTATCACCGCATTTGGAGAAAATATGTTGCGTGGTGTGAGGCCAGGAAGGCCCCCACGGAGGAATTTCAACTGGGTCGATTCCTACATTTCCTGCAAACAGGATTGTCTATGGGCCTCAAATTGGGGTCCATTAAGGTTCAAATTTCGGCCCTGTCGATTTTCTTCCAGAAAGAATTGGCTTCAGTTCCTGAAGTCCAGACTTTTGTAAAAGGAGTACTACATATACAGCCCCCGGTTGTGCCCCCAGTGGCTCCGTGGGACCTGAATGTAGTTTTGGATTTTCTCAAATCCCATTGGTTTGAGCCACTCAAATCGGTGGATTTGAAATATCTTACATGGAAAGTAACCATGCTACTGGCCCTGGCTTCAGCCAGGAGAGTATCAGAATTGGCGGCTTTATCGTATAAGAGCCCATATCTGATTTTCCATTCGGACAGGGCAGAACTGCGGACGCGTCCTCAGTTTCTGCCTAAGGTGGTGTCAGCGTTTCACCTGAACCAGCCTATTGTGGTGCCTGCGGCTACTAGCGATTTGGAAGATTCCAAGTTGCTGGACGTTGTCAGGGCATTGAAAATATACATTTCAAGGACGGCTGGAGTCAGAAAATCTGACTCGCTGTTTATACTGTATGCACCCAACAAGCTGGGTGCTCCTGCTTCTAAGCAGACGATTGCTCGTTGGATTTGTAGCACAATTCAACTTGCACATTCTGTGGCAGGTCTGCCACAGCCTAAATCTGTCAAGGCCCATTCCACAAGGAAGGTGGGCTCATCCTGGGCGGCTGCCCGAGGGGTCTCGGCATTACAACTCTGCCGAGCAGCTACGTGGTCGGGGGAGAACACGTTTGTAAAATTCTACAAATTTGATACCCTGGCTAAAGAGGACCTGGAGTTCTCTCATTCGGTGCTGCAGAGTCATCCGCACTCTCCCGCCCGTTTGGGAGCTTTGGTATAATCCCCATGGTCCTGACGGAGTCCCCAGCATCCACTTAGGACGTCAGAGAAAATAAGATTTTACTTACCGATAAATCTATTTCTCGTAGTCCGTAGTGGATGCTGGGCGCCCATCCCAAGTGCGGATTGTCTGCAATACTTGTACATAGTTATTGTTACAAAAAAAATCGGGTTGTTATTTGTTGTGAGCCGTCTGTTCAGAGGCTCCTACGTTTGTCATACTGTTAACTGGGTTTAGATCACAAGTTATACGGTGTGATTGGTGTGGCTGGTATGAGTCTTACCCGGGATTCAATATCCTTCCTTATTGTGTATGCTCGTCCGGGCACAGTATCCTAACTGAGGCTTGGAGGAGGGTCATGGGGGGAGGAGCCAGTACACACCACCTGATCCTAAAGCTTTAGTTTTGTGCCCTGTCTCCTGCGGAGCCGCTAATCCCCCATGGTCCTGACGGAGTCCCCAGCATCCACTACGGACTACGAGAAATAGATTTATCGGTAAGTAAAATCTTATTTTCTGTATATGCCCACTGACTGATTTTGAAACAAGCTAGCTATGGGATTTATCACTTAAGTAAATAAGTTGTCATGATGTGTCTATGACTATGCCATGCTGTTTCTCTCTGTATGTAGAAAAATAATTATTTGAGTTTGCGGTACAGCTGACGTGAAGTAGAACTTGAATAATATAATTTTAAAACTTACTGTATGTTTTTGTTGAACCTTTTGACCAATATGGCATATACGTAATGCTGATTGTTTGTTTATCCCAGTCAGCAGCTTGTCGCACACTACATTTTTTAGCGGAGGTTTTCCCCCACATCTCTTTCGCAACTGAGTCTTCTCCATGTGGTCAGTCCTATTCTGACACCAAAGCTGGGTACACACTGGCCTATATATTGTGGACGCATCGGCGGGGGTGTACCCCCGATATGTCTGTGAACCTTGTCGTTCACAGACATGCAGCGCAGCTGATGGCCGATACATCTACAGATATATCGTCACATCGTGCTGTGTGTACAGGCCCAGTGATGTCAGGCACAACACATCGAGCTGGCGATAGGTAAGTGTGTAGGCACTTACCGATCGTCGGAGAGGTTGGCAGATCGGCCGATCTGTCGGCCTAGTGGGTACCCAGCATTAGAATGTTAAACTTGCCAATTGCTGTCACATAATTATTAAACATTGGACGTATGTGTGTGTGTGTGTGTGTGTGTGTGTAAATGGACGTGTGTGTGTGTGTATGTTCCAGCATAACACTGGAATGCCTGGAGCAATTTACACCAGACTTGGTACACATGTGACTTACAATCTGGGAAAAAGAATACTGTGGGGGTAAGACAGCCCTAGAACACCTAGGGTATGGGGGTGGCAAGGGCGTGACATGTAAAAATCCATTGTTTTCGGCATAACTCTGGAATGGCTGGAAGAATTTATACAGAGGCACACGGGTAGGGGCAGAGGCACACGGGTAGGGGCAGAGGCACCCACGGGTAGGGGCAGAGCACCCACAGGTAAGGATAGAGGCACCCACGGGTAGGGGCAGAGGCACCCACGGGTAGGGGCAGAGGCACCCACGGTAAGGAACATAGGCATACGGGTAGGGGCAGATGCGCCCACGGGTAAGGATAGAGGCACCCACGGTAAGGAACATAGGCATACGGGTAGGGGCAGATGCGCCCACGGGTAAGGATAGAGGCACCCACGGGTAGGGGCAGAGGCACACACGTGTAGGGGCATAGGCATACGGGTAGGGGCAGAGGCACACACGGGTAGGGGCAGAGGCACCCACAGGTAAGGATAGAAGCACACACTGGTAAGGGCAGATGCACACACAGGTGGGGACATAGACATACAGGTAGGAGCAGAAGCACCTACAAGTAAGGGCAGATGCATACGCGGGTAGGGGCAGAGGCACCCACAGGTAATGATAGCGGTACACACGGGTAGGGGCAGAGGCACACACAGGTAGGGGCATAGGCATACGGGTAGGGGCAGAGGCACCTACGGGTAAGGGAAGATGTACACACAGGTAGGGGCAGTGGCACACACGGGGGGGGGGGCAGAGGCATACTTCAGTGTCGAAGCTAAGCAAGGAGACCTAGGGCCCTTTGACATAGTCAGCCTGCAAACCTAACCTATTTGACATACAGCGGGTGGAGCTTGGCCTGTCGTCCCAGCATATACAGCACTGAGCAGGGCAGCATCAGAGGCGGGACAGGGCAGAGAAGGAGGCGGATTATTCTCCTCTGCACCAGCATTTTGACAGCATCAATCCGGGGAAGCCCAGGGGAGCGGCCTGACAAAGATTGACATTATTCTTTATTCTTTAAATTCCGTAGCGAAGCACGGGTATTCAGCTAATTTTTCTATCTAATATATAAAAATGAAAATTTGTCCTCCTGTCTTTCTATACAAATCAACAGTTTACAAGCGAAGATGGTGAAATTTTACATACATGCGTATTAAAACATGGCGGAGGCAGCTAAAACAATTTGAAAACCCTAGCACCCCTAGGGGGGCAGACAGCAGCACAGAGTAACATAGTAACATAGTATCTGAGGTTGAAAAAAGACAATTGTCCATCGAGTTCAACCTATTTGTGGTGTCCTATGCATGATGATTTGACTAAAATTTCTGACTGATGCTGCTGTCAGCCATTGCATTTTATCCCTATTTATAGTAACTATAATGCATGACTATGCACCGTACCCCTGGATATCCTTTTCCAATAGGAATTTATCTAACCCATTCTTAAAGGTGTTGACAGATTCCGCCATTACAACTCCCTCGGGCAGGGAATTCCAAACACGTATTGTCCTTACCGTGAAAAAGCCTTTACGCCGTATTGTGCGGAATCTCCTCTCCTCTAACCTGAGCGAGTGTCCACGAGTCCTCTGTGTTGATCTAACCAAAAACAGGTCCCGCGCAAGCTCTGTGTATTGTCCCCTTATATATTTGTAGATGTTGATCATATCCCCTCTTAGTCTCCGCTTTTCCAATGTAAACATGCCTAGTCTTTCAAGCCTTTCCTTGTATTCCATCGTCTCCATGCCCTTAATTAGTTTGGTCGCCCTCCTCTGTACCTTTTCAAGCTCCAGGATATCCTTTTTGTAGTACGGTGCCCAGAACTGTACACAGTATTCAAGGTGTGGCCTCACTAGTGATTTATATAACGGGAGTATAATACTCTCGTCCCTAGCATCAATACCCCGTTTTATGCATGCTAATATCTTATTAGCCTTCTTTGCTGCAGTCCTACTTTGGATACTACTTCTTAGCTTGCTATCTATGAGGACACCTAAGTCCTTTTCCAGTACAGAATCCCCTAATTTTACCCCATTTAGTAGGTAGGTGTAATTTTTGTTCTTGTTACCACAGTGCATTACCTTACACTTGTCTGTGTTGAAGCGCATTCTCCATTTGGCTGCCCATGCTTCTAATTTAACTAAGTCGTTCTGAAGAGACTCGGCATCCTCCTCTGTATTTATAGCCTTACACAATTTGGTATCATCTGCAAAAATTGACACCATGCTCTCTAGACCTTCTGTTAGGTCGTTAATGAAAATATTGAACAATAGCGGTCCTAATACTGAGCCTTGCGGCACACCACTTAGCACTTCAGTCCAAGTTGAAAAAGATCCATTAACCACAACGCGCTGCTTCCTATTATCTAACCAGTTTTTGACCCAAGTGCATATTGTGCTTCCTAGCCCTGATTCTTGTAGCTTGTATATAAGTCTCATGTGTGGTACAGTATCGAACGCTTTGGCAAAGTCTAAAAAGATTACATCCACGTCTTTACCCTGATCTAGGTTTGCGCTTACTGTTTCATAAAAGCCAAGTAAGTTGGTTTGACTGGATCTGTCCTTCATAAACCCATGTTGATTCCTTTTAATGACCTTATTGGTTTCAAGGAACTTCTGAATACTATCTCTTAGAATACCTTCCAATACTTTCCCCACTATAGATGTAAGACTAACTAACTGGTCTATAATTACCTGGTTCAGCTTTACTTCCCTTTTTGAATATAGGCACTACTTCCGCTATACGCCAGTCTTTGGGAACCATACCTGATATAACTGAATCCTCAAAGATCAAAGATAGTGGTTTTGCCAGTTCAGAGTGAAGCTCCATTAGAACCCTTGGATGAATACCATCGGGCCCTGGTGATTTATTAATCTTTAAATGTTTTAATCGGTCACAGACTACTTCCTCGCTTAAATAAGTACCTATCAGTGTGATATTGTCATTATTGAGATTGTGTGTCAGTCCCTGAATTGGGTCCTCTCTAGTGAATACTGTTGAAAAAAACTCATTTAGTGTGTCCGCTATGTCATTATCATTTTTGCTTAAGACTCCCAACTTGTCTTTCAAAGGGCCTATCAGGAGACAGCATAACTCTGGAATTCCTGGAGCAATGTACTCAAAAATTGGTACACATATGCCTTACAATCTGGCAACAAACACTGTGGGGGTCAGACACCCCTAGCACCCCTAGGGATGGGACAGCAGCACAGAGTATGTCAGCAGACAGCATAACTGTGGAAGGCCTGGAACAATTTACACCAAACTTGCTACACATATGCCTTACACTCTGGGAACAAACACTGTGGAGGTAACACACCACTAGCACCCCTAGGGGTGGGACAGCAGCACAGACTATATGAGGACATGCATGATATGTCAGTGATGACAGGGCTGCATGTGATAGGGGCAGTGACATGATGGGAGGAGAAGAATGGAGGTAGCACGAACCCACACTCTGAGAGTTATATAGTGGAAGTAGCACGGTCTCCCAGCAGCACAGAGTATATCAGGAGATACATAATGTGCTGTGCTATTGTTAAATTGGGTTATCATTTTATTGATCTGTATAACATTTTACATGTTTTTTATACTATGTTATTTATACTGTGTTTAATATTTAAAGACATTTTTGTAATCAAACTTTCTTAAAATCCCAGGCAACGCCAGGTACTCCAGCTAGTGTGTGTGTGTGTGTGTGTGTGTGTGTGTGTGTGTGTGTGTGTGTATATATATACATACATACATACATACATACATACATACATACATACATACATACATACATACATACCACAATGTTACCCCTGAAAAACGTAAAGTAATGCCGGTGCCTTCCCAGTGATATGAACGCAGAACTCTCGCTTCCAGGTGGCACTCCCAGGACTTCCTATTGTAAAGAATGATACTCAACTCAGTGTTCTTCTATCACTGCAGACAGTTTGAAATAAACTGAAATGTTGGATTGAGGATCTTTTGAAGAGTGGTTCTTTCCAGTAGGGAGCCCTAAGGTATTTTATCAGGAGGTGAAGTATTAAATGTATACCTGTATGTGTTGTGACAGAGACCGCATAAATCGGACATGGGTGTAAAACCGCAGGGTAGGGGCTGGAGAGAATCCTTGGAATGGAAGTGTTAGTCAACTTAC
>NC_086451.1:106833025-106860525 GCF_028390025.1 Pseudophryne corroboree | reverse complement strand
GAGAGAGATACATACTTACCATCTCCCCGCTGACAGGCTCCTCGTGCAGCTCCCTCGGTGCAGGCATCGGACAAGGAGGAGGAGGGAGGGGGACTAGAGCCGCAGCAGCGCTATTTCATTGGTAGTAAGCGCCGCTGCAGCTGTCCCCTCTCCTTCCGTATTGGTTGCCCGGCGCTGCTGTGGATGCTGGGATGGAGGAACAGCATCCCAGCATCCACAGCAGCGCCAGGCAGCCAATACGGAAGGAGAGGGGACTGCTGCAGCGGCGCTTACTACCAATGAAATAGCGCTGCTGCGGCTCCAGTCCCCCTCCCTCCTCCTCCTTCTCCGCTGCCTGGCGCTGCTCTCTCCTCCACAGCGCGGTGGCGGTGCACGGCGCACACAGCAGAGGCAGCATGTAATGAGTCAATTTGACTCATTACATGCCGCTGGCCGTGCGCCCTCAGGGCAACTGTGCTGTGTGCCAGGCCCACTTGGCACACACGTAGTTACGGCCCTGATATATGCATACATACACACACAATTTCAGCTTTCCTTGAACAGTCTCATTAACACAGCAGTGTTGAAGACAAGTGGAATTTTATGTGTTTTATCTTTGTCTTGTACATTTGTTGTATGACAGTAATAAGCCTTTCTAGACCAATATATGTTATGTGTGGGTATCCTACCCCATTTTACAGTAAAAGTAAAACTTCTTTACTGACTTGATATTTTATTTACCACATCTAGCTGCTAGGATTTGCACAGCATGATCGCAGGTATGTGTGCTCCTGCAATTCGCCCTATTCAAATGCAAATTAGTGAAAACCGGATTGCCGCAACAATTGGTGCCGAAAGTGAAAAATGGGTAAATCTTTAAAGTTTATTACTGGTTATAATAAACACATTTCTGGTACTTAAATTGGGTCAAATGGATTTTATATGTAAAACAAAATTATAGAAAGCATTTTTTTCAGCAAAACAAGTGCAAAAATTAGATTTGGGGTACATAAAAAAGCATTTATTTGGGTAATTTTAGGGGACTTTTTTTTAAAAGAGGAAACAGACAGAGTACTCCCACATGCAAGTCTAAAAACACTCGTCCCACTCATAAAGCACCCCAATATACCTGTCCCATACCTTGTACCCCAATTTCCGTCATTTTGCACTTTTCCACTCCCAAAATTACATTTCATTATTGGCCAATTAAAAATAATTAAAAACGTCTAAGTGCCTAATTAGTCATTCAGGGGGTTGTCCCAGGGGTTCAGAATTTTTTACTTAAAATAGGGATTTTCCCCAAGTTTATAACCTGCTCATAGTTGGTGAATTGAAATTTGCGGTTAAAATACCGCAAAACCGTTTTTTGCGGACAACTGAATAGGCACTTTAGCAAATTTACCACAATTTGAGGTCATTTTATATTGTTTTACCACGAAAACTCATTTTCCCAGAAAATTGAATAGTTATTTAGAAAAGTTATTTGGCAAACTATTTACTTCTATTTCTCCGTACATTTCTTCAGAGACTACTGCTCTTCTACCGATACAAAATTCATAGAGCGTACGAGAGTGATCTGACGCTTATTGCTGAAACCATACATAAACTCCTAACCTCTATGGGTACCTCGGTCTGTGTACAGTTACTTTATGCAGCAACAGTTCGGAAGACATTTGAAAAGTGTTGTGAGAAATATAAGCTAATAATATATACTGCTTTCTATCCCTATTACAGATGTCACTCAATCTGGCCCACAGATAATAGCCTTGTGCTCAGTCTGCCTTGTGCAGATTACCCTAATAATCCGATAAACATGACATGTGGCAGATGACTCAGGGTTTAAACTGATCTGTGAGCCAGAAAGACAATAGATGTGTTACACGCCAGTCAGAGACAGAAAAATGCTGGATATGTGAGCAGTACAGGAACATCATCACAGCGTGCAGAGGGAGGGAGTGACTGGTACTGAACACAACGCTGCACCCTCTCCTGACAAGGGGACATGGTACATCTCTCTCTGATCTTGGCTGCCAGTACAGAAACTCTATTCAAACAAAGAATTAATCCAACTTTAATGAAACTTTGAGTTAGCAGGAATAGAATAATAACAGGGGGCATAGAGATAATCAGAAGCAGGTCTGAAACAAAAGCCTTGAGACGCACTTGTAGTCCTCATTATTTTCCGTGTACGGAAGAGTTCCACAAATGATACAGTTCATTTAGGAGTCATCTACAGATCCAAGGTATATCATTCCGCCTGTCATGCTATACTACTGTACACAATGGAGGTCATTTGCAAGCTGGAAAAATGTGAGCACTAATTGTAAAGCATATCCGTGCTACTTTGTGATGTCACGTGCCTACCCTGCACAGTGCCACCTGCTGTATGGACAGGTCCATGGAGAAGCATGACAAGATATGAATAGGTACGAGTTGGCAGGACATATGTGGAAATGGGTTTGGCAGACTGAATGCACAGCAGCCACAGTTATATGGCTTATTCTATACAGACATGGCAACAATTGATTTCATGTTGTGGAACAGGATAAAGGGCGACATCAAAATCTACAGAGAGTTTTCATTTGCACACACTGGACACCAGCTTTGATTTAGTGGTGGGTGGACCCTACCTACTAAGCTACTACTTCCAAATGGGCACCTTCAGCAGCAACTAGATGAGCTGCAGGAGTGCATTAATAAGTACACATAAAACAAAATATAGAAGAGAGAAACATTTTAAAATTGTGAAACGTTTGTGAATCTTTGGGGGTCATAAAAATTTTGATCCTAATATTAAAAGTTCAAAATTCATATATAGAATCTAGGGAGCCATCTTAAATGATGGAAGTCCAGATAAAATGTAAGTGAATGAACAAGTGCAGTTTCTGAGGACTATACTCATTAGTACATTTTATAGTTTCTTACAGAGTTGATGTGTATTAATGCTTGGAACAATATATGGAGTTATTATTGAGTACATGGTACGCTACACTCAGTGGTGGTTTTAGGTGCGGATTAGCAGGGCGGACGCCCGGGCACTGCTGCCTGAGGGCGCGTCCACAGTCACCTCGCCAGCAGTGCCCGTCCTCTGCCTGCACTGTGCTGGCCGGCTCACGCACCACACTTCGCACTAGCCAGCAGCCCCCTGGCCGCCTCCCGCTCCCCACCCCTCCCACCCGCTATTTACTTCCCATGGAGCTAGGGACCTACTAGACAGGAGCCGGCAACGGATGGTGGTGAGTGACGGACGCACACTATATGTATATATATATATATATAGAGAGAGAGAGAGAGAGAGTGAGGGGCTACCTGGTGCAATGTGTATAAGAGGAACTACATGGTGTAGTGTGTATAAGGGGTTCTACCTGGTACATTGTGTATAAGGGGCTCTACCCAGTGCAATGTGCATAAGGTGCGCTACCTGGCGCAATGTGCATAAGGGGCTCTACCTGGCGCAGTGTGTATAAGGGGCTCTACCTGGCGCAATGTGTATAAGGGGCTACCTGTTGCAATGTGTATAAGGGGCTCTACCTGGTGCAATTTGTATAAGGGCTACCTGGTGCAATTTGTATAAGGGCTACCTGGTGCAATTTGTATGAGGACTACCTGGTGCAATGTAAATAACAGGCTCTACCTGGTGCAATGTGTATAAGAGGCTCTACCTGGCATAACGTGTATAAGAGGCTATACCTGGTGCAACGTTTATAAGAGGCTCTACCTGGTGCAATGTGCATAAGAGGCTCTACCTGTCGCAATGTGCATAAGAGGCTCTACCTGGCATAATGTGTATAAGGGGCTCTACCTGGCATAAAGTGTATAAGGTGCTCTACCTGGCATAACGTGTATAAGGGGTTCTACCTGGCATAACGTGTATAAGGGGCTCTACCTGGCATAACGTGTATAAGGGGCTCTACTTGGCATAACGTGTATAAGAGGCTCTTCCTGGCGCAATGTATATAGATGGCTCTACATGGCTTAACGTGTGTAAGGGGCTCTACCTGGCTTAACGTGTGTAAGGGGCTCTACCTGGCGTAACATGTGTAAGGGGCTCTGCCTGGTGTAATGTGTATAAAAGGAGCTCTACCTGGCATTACATGCATAAAAGGGGCTCTACCTGGCACAATGTATATAAGAGGCTCTATCTGGCGCAATGTGTATAAAAGGCTCTGCCTGGCACAATGTGTACAAGAGGCTCTACCTGGCGCAATGTGTATACGAGGCTCTACCTGTAGCAATGTGCATAAGAGGCTCTACCTGTAGCAATGTGCATAAGAGGATCTACCTGGCATAACATGTATAAGGGGCTCTACCTGGCATAACGTGTATAAGGGGCTCTACCTGGCATAACGTGTATAAGAGGCTCTTCCTGGCGCAATGTATATAGATGGCTCTACATGGCTTAACGTGTGTAAGGGGCTCTACCTGGATTAACGTGTGCAAGGGGCTCTGCCTGGTGTAATGTGTATAAAAGGGGCTCTACCTGGCGTAATGTGTATAAAAGGGGCTCTACCTGGCATTACATGCATAAAAGGGGCTCTACCTGGCACAATGTATATAAGAGGCTCTACCTGGCGCAATGTGTACAAGAGGCTTTACCTAGTGCAATGTGTATAAGGAGGCATACCTGGCGCAATGTGTATAAGGGTCTCTACCTGGTTTAACGTGTGTAAGGGGCTCTACCTGGCGTAATGTGTGTAAGGGGCTCTGCCTGGCATAATTTGTATAAAAGGGCTCTACCTGGCATTATGTGCATAAAAGGGGCTCTGCCTGGCATAATGTGTATAAAAGGGTCTCTACCTGGCATGTGTATAAAAGGGGCTCTACCTGGCATTACATGCATAAAAGGGGCTCTACCTGGCACAATGTATATAAGAGGCTCTACCTGGCGCAATGTGTACAAGAGGCTTTACCTAGTGCAATGTGTATAAGGAGGCATACCTGGCGCAATGTGTATAAGGGTCTCTACCTGGTTTAACGTGTGTAAGGGGCTCTACCTGGCGTAATGTGTGTAAGGGGCTCTGCCTGGCATAATTTGTATAAAAGGGCTCTACCTGGCATTATGTGCATAAAAGGGGCTCTGCCTGGCATAATGTGTATAAAAGGGTCTCTACCTGGCATGTGTATAAAAGGGGCTCTACCTGGCATTATGTGCATAAAATGGGCTCTACCTGGTGTAATGTGTTTAAGGGGCTCTACCTGGCACAATATGTATAAGGGGCTCTTTCTGACGTGTATAAGGGGTACTATGGTGTGGTGTAATGTGGCTGACGGACACTACTGTGCAGTGTAATGTGAATCGGTACTGTTCTGTGGCCACGCCCCCATGTAATTTTTTCAGGGCATGGTCCTTGGCTTCAATGGGGAAGGGGGCCAATGAAATGTTCGCCCTGGGTGCCACAATGTCTAGAACTCGCCCTGGCTACACTACGGAAACGCTTTGATGACACACTTTGGCTCATGCTGAGTTGCACTTTGATAACACACTTTGGGGCTCATGCTGAGTTGCGCTTACACCAGTTTACATAGTATAATATATGCAAATTGGTTCTCCGCATGTCCAGAAGACTACTAGTATGCTTATATGCCCATGCAGATTTGTAGACTGCTAATGGAGAGAGGGAGGACAGATGGAAGGCCCACACATACTTTAATGTAGATACATGCACACCTTTCAAATGCTTAGTAATTTTAAGTGCCTGTTGTAAGCACACACTAATAATTAAGATAGTCACCAGCACTAGCTAGCCACTTCTGATTGGATGATTGAGAGCTCACAGCTGGCAGTGGCAGGTGGTGGTGTTTTTTGCATTGCTCATGCATAGATTACATGATTTCAAGAACAATCTTAACAAGGTTTACTTTTAATTATTTGTTATGCACTCCTGATGCTATAACTGTGCTTTACTTACTATGCTTATATCTATACTGTGATCTAAAGACTATTACCAGGCATCCTTTGTGGCATTTACACTTTTTGTATTATAGATATATTTTGAACTTCAACTGATACAAGCATCAAGTGCTTCGATTGGCACATCATCTAGACCACCGATTAAGGACCTTTTAAATATTTTTCATATGAGAGATTCTCAGATTGTGGTGGAACTTTAGGGTTCACACTTTTGTACCATTTTTGTCAACAGTGCATGATAACGTTAATTAGCTGGCCTTCTAGTATAATATCACTGTATAACTGACAGCTATGCCTATAGCTTGCTTGTATGTGTTTCTGTGTTCCTATCTATTTGTATGCTGCACTCTTCTGATTTAGCTTTTTACAATTGTTTTTCTCCAATAAATATATTACAAGAAAATAAATATATTTTTCAGGTGAAGTTTAGAATTTCTGTTACGTGCGTGCGTGCGTGTTTTGTGATTATTAAAATTCTCCTTTGGGGCATATTTCTCAAATACATTTACCTGCAAAATGTAAGTATCTCCTGAATGTATTATAGGGGTTCCCCTGTTTCCATAGGGGCTGCTATTTTGTGAGATTAACCAAGCTAATGCCATCTCAACATGGCATCAGCCATTGTATCCTATGGGCAACATATCACAGATTTTTCCAGAAGTAATAACCACTCATGCGGTCTGATGACCGTGAATGTGCAGTAAGCCCTGCAGTGTAAAGTCCCAGACCCTGGATGTGATTAATACATCTCTGCGGTACAGAATTTTTTATTGACCCGATAAATAACCCGTTTTATTAACCCGATAAATAATAAACAGGCCCATTTATCTTTTGTATTTCTGATTCTTCATCTGTGCTGCTTCAGATTGGTGTAATTGTATGTATTATTTCATCTATTGTTCACTTACCCATTACGGGATCCGATAAGGATCCCGGCGTCCTGTAAGTAGTGCTAAAGGGGACACTGTGCTTCCACTATATATGTGGATGCCCCCCCAAAAATATATATACAAGAAAAAAAAACAGGAACACCCACTCCATAACTAGGGAAATCCATGCAGCTAGCTAGCACACCGTAAGCGGGCAAAAGCTAACCCAATATATATTTTTGGAAAGAACTGTTATTGTTGTATGTGCCTTTGCAATATGGTACCTATGATAAAATTAAAAATACAGTAAGAAAATACAGAAATTGAAACCTGCGTCATTTATACAGCTGATATTTCCAATTTTTCAAAATGATGCAGCTTTGTCTATTGGAGATCACTTGCCTGTGACTTTATGCAAATGTCGCTACAAAGTACTTCCCTGGTGCAGTGGTGAATTTCCCATTAGGCACATGCCTAGGGGCGGCACTTGATTAGGGACGGCACTTGGATGCTTGTGTTGATACTGTCAGCCCAAAAAGTACCAGTAACTGCAGAATGTTTCCACTGTACTGTACCATATGCCATCTTGAATGGAATGTAAATAGGTAGGGCATGTACATACTGCCCCTGTAATCTGTCCCACTTAGTAAATATGTATACATATTTACAAATCCAAAAATGTCATAATTAGTGGCTTTTTTTATTATTCTATCAAAGTGGCTATTATCAAATGAGGGTTTATAAACAATAACAATAAATTAGGCGGGGGGGTCGGCACCGTTACTGTTGTGCCTAGGGGCGCCCTCACCCCTAAATCTGCCCCTGCCCCGGTGTGCATCTGTATGTCTGAGTGCGCAATGACTGAGACGCCCATTGTCAGCATCCGCCGTATTACTGATTGGCGCATGTTTAGGCACACCAACCCTATGGAAAGTGCAGTGTCTCCATCAGAGTATGGACTCTTATGTCAGCAGTTGAGCGTCTGTGTACGTAAGCTGTTCGCTGACACACCCACTACTCTCACATGACACACCCATAAGATGGACCATCTCCGCGTGTGCTCAGTCTCCACCCAGGAACAACACAATCAGTCAGCTACCAGAGCATGGGCAATGTGTACGGCTCTTATTCAGGCCCATAGCTGCAGCAAAGTTCATGAAAGCTCCTTAGGGATATTATTACTAAATGTAGACTGATTACTTGCTAGGAAGGGAAGTTACAAAAACAGCAGAATAAATCAGACATATCTACAGTAAAATATAAGCACTCTGAAATATCTAGCTCCAGCATGTGGGGGCTAGCAATAAATCCTCATACCTCTCCCTCTTATCTTCTTTGCCTCCCCCAACATTTTCTTTTCATTTCAGTCAGTGAAATCACACAGGAATGCAGCATTCCTCCCAGCACCACATAACTCCAGCTGCCCATTTCATAAGGTAAACAAAATGCGCTGAACTGTACCAGCCAGTGCCAGTTCTAGACGTTCTAGACAGACATACGTACAGACTCAGAGTGGGATTACACCTTTGACAGGCCCAGGTCACTTCTGACAGGGTCATATTGCCACCACATAAACATAACAGTGCACTGGAAATAGAAAGAGGTCATACCAATACAATTACAGTTAAACATAAAAACTGTATGGCTGGAGCTAATAATAATAATAATAATAATAATACTACATAAGAGAGCTGTATAGAGAGATTTCATACACTTACATTTTCAAGCCTTTGTTCACATGTTTACTTAGTCCAGTGGGGTTCAAGTTCAGAACATGGGACAGGGGGTCCGCTGACATTAGCATAACTAAACTGCTTCAGAACATCATTAAACATTAAAATGGGTACACTCGCCACACTTCCAGCACGGTTACTATTCACATTAGATGTCCACATGGAGAGAGTTTTGAGGCAGTTCATTTAAGCTAGCCCAAGGACGTTTTCAGAGAGGAGAGGGCCCGTGTGCAGACTCCATGGCGCCGTAGGCTCCGCCACTGTGCCAGAATCTTCTGCGCATGTACAGGTCTCCGTAAACATGATGCCCACCATGATCCGGAGACTAATTATCTACTGTGCATGCACTGTAGCAATTTTGGAAGTGATTTTTTGCCGCAGCTGTAGCGCCTGCCGTGGGACTCCAGAAAGGTGAGTATTAAAACAATATGGGAGCAGTGTGTGCACCGCACCCATTGCACCCATGATAGAAACGCCTATGCCCATGGAGACCCATGTTCTGAACTTGAGCCATCCAGTGGTTCTCAAACTCAGGACTCCAAACAGGCCATGTTTTCCAGGCCACCTAGCAGGTACACAGGTGTAGCCATTACTCACTGACACATTTTAAAAGATCCACAGGTGGAGCTAAATACTTCACTTGGGATTCTATAAGGAGACCTGGAGAACATGCACTGTTTGAGGTCCTGACTAAATGTGTGAACCTATGACAGACATTCCCAACCTCGGTCCTCAAGACACATGAACAGTCTACGTTTTAGTGATATCCAGGCTTCAGCACAGATGGTTAAATCAAAATAATTAAGGTACTAGTAAAGTCACCGGTGCTCAAGCATCGCTATCACCAAAACCTGCACTGTTCGTGTGCCTTGAGGACTGAGGTTGGGAATGCCTGACCTATGACTTTTGTCACTGAGTCAGCCATATTTATTGACAAGACATGAATAGCCAGCATGTGTACGCTTGTCATCACATGACGTGTGCACCTGATCTCTGTCTCACAGTACCCAGTGGAGTTACCATCTCTACAGTGTAATATATCAGCACTTTATAAATAATAAGATAACTATCTACCTATGAGGGCAATTTAATAGTTGGTGATGTGCCACTGGACATAAATGCTTATTATGCTAAGGATATTAACTCATTATCCTGTGTACCTCTATGGGGTTGCAAGGTAAAATAAGGAAACACACACTGCCATAGCGTGCCTTCATGACCATCAGTAGGCACTATGCGGCACTTCGCCATTAACTCAATTAACGCCTATGTGGGGAATGTAATAAGGTACAGGTTTGTATACGTGCGGAGATTTTGCAGCAAGATTTAAAGTTCCCCTTTATTTTTTTTCTTTAAAAGGCAAACGAACCTCATTTTGCCGTTAAAAATACTGCAGCTTTAATCCAGCAGCTAATTCGGGAAAGAAAATGTACTTTTCCAAACTTGTTCCTATGACATCCCCCCCTCATATATCTCTGACACACACACAGAATGATAGCATAGTAAACATAGGACAAATGCGAGGGTAGAAGTGTGGCCCCCTGTGAGCAGGAGACCCAAGGCCCATACCCCAAGAACTACTCAACACAGATATCCATTTATATCAAACATAATTATCTCCCATCAAAAAACAGTACTATGATGCAGGCATTATTTTCGATGGCCATTTCAGACTTTATAGGGATTATGAAATAGGTTCCGAGATGAAGGAACCGGAATGATTTCAGAAAGTTCACAGCAAAATTTAAAGCAGTAATTAGTTCTAAGCCTGGCTTTCCTTTAGAATGGATTACTGCTTTTAATTTAATGGCGAATTTGCTGAGGTCATTCTGGTTCCTTCATCGCGGAACCTATCATATAACCCTTTATGGTGGCTATTCAAAAGTTCGTACTTTAGCAATAAATAATACTAAGGGCGCCCATTATTGCTATTTAATTGTTCTGGGCGTCCTTTAATTATCGTGCCCAGTTAGATAGATTTTAGCTGCGTAAAGCAACAAAACCCGTTTAAACTAATGGGCGCAATGGGGAAAAGCCCTGTTTGGGCACCCAAACAGCTGATTTTCAGCTTGCAGCCTCCGAAGGTGTGAGCTGAAATGTGACTGATGCGGCTAATGGTCGTCTGATCGGAGCAACATTTGAATTGCTCCGATAGACGCCCATTATTAAAAGCAAACTCCCCAACAATTGAATAGCCCCCTATATATCTATTTAGTAATTAACCTTTATTTGTATATGACCACATATGAAATGTATTGTCCAGAAAATGATGGGTTAAGTAGTTAAACTTGAGATTAATTCAGTTTTAAGCTTCAAAATTTGTCAAATAATGTAAAATAATAAATCCACAAATATAAGGTAATTCTTTCATTTTTAAAAGGCGTGTTCTACCATGAGCCACTTGTCTCAAACAAGAGGAATTAGGGGTAGCAACCTGTAAGAACCACCTTTCAAAAGATACATACAGTACAGAATACTTGTGCTGCTCTTTGTGACGGTAACAGTATTATTTTTTATCCTTTATGTGGCGCCACAAGGGATCCGCAGCGCTCAATTACAGAGTACATAAACAAATAATCAGAACAGGAAAACAGCAACTTACAGTTGAAAACAATATAGGACAAGTACAGGGTAACTAAACACAGCTACACCATACTTGCCTACCCTCCCGGAATGGCCGGGAGGCTCCCGAAAATCGGGTGACCCTCCCGGCCTCCCGGAAAGGTGGGTAAGCCTCCCGCTTTCCCCCTCGGCCGCCCGCAGCAGAGAACAAGTGGGCGGACCGAGGGGGTCCGATGACGCGATTCGCGCTGAATCGCGTCATCGTAGCTCCGCCCCCGCGTTGCAGCGCCTCGTTTCTCGGCACAGCACAGCGGGGGATGGAGTCACGATGACGCGACCCTGATGAAACGCCCCCGGACCGCCCATCCTGCTGCCGGCCACGCCTCCGTACCACCCGTCCTGCTGCCGGCCACGCCCCCATACACCTACAACGCTGCCTCCTCCCGGAGGAGGAGGCAGCAAAGTAGGTAAGTATGAGCTATACCAGCAGATGACACTGACATAAGTATCATGGTGACCGAAAAACCGAGGGATTTGGTGCAGTCGAAGATTATTAATGTAAGAAAAGGATAAGCACATGAGGGAAGAGGGCCCTGCTCGTGAGAGCTTACATTCTAAAGGTACATTACAGTATCCTTGTGCTGCTCTTTGTGACAGTAACATTAATCATAGAATAAAGTTAATAATTCCATCAATATAAGTGAATTAGAAGGATGTAATTAACTCATCACTATAGACAACAAAAGACAATTATTTAAAACAGCCAGGTAAGAAATTACACTATACACTATGTCACAATATAATACTACAGCATTGTATACAATTAAGGTTCAGCTCATATAATGATAGTAAAGTTTAGTAGCAATACTGGCTGAATGCTGCCATTTCAGGCACCTGTAAGTCACATACTGGTGCCGCCACAGGGCCACGTACGCAAGCACAGCTCGCACACCCCTTGTTACGGCCCTGCAATGATTTCTTATTGTTCCTGAAGTAATTGCTACTAAACATTGAACATATTACAAGAATAAAGCGTTAAACCAAACCTACTAGTGTTACTTAGAAGACCTATTTTGGAAACTTTTAAGACCACTTCTGTTCTTGAGAATAGAGGTCCCTCAATACCTGCTCTACAGAACTCTAAATACAAAACATCCGACCTGGATAGCTTTAATCTGATCATGTATAAAAGGTGGTTTATAAAATATATCTACATAAAGATAAATTCTAGATGCCGTCTCTTAGAACTACAATTTGTCTAACAGTTCCTACAAGCAGCACCGTATAGTGGATCTCTACCCCTGTCAGACAGGAACGATCAGCATTATGCTAGTAGAGGACTTGGTTATCCCACCTCCAGGCTAAATCTGATTTACCTGCAACAAGACAGACCGCACTCCAGATGGCTGCAACAGTTATCCTGCTCATGGTGTGATCAGCGACATTAGGGAGAGTGAGAAGCAGAAGCAGGCAGAGATGGGTGCCGCATGGAGAAAGACCAGCCTCTCCCCCAGATACCAGTCAGGCAAAAGGATTGGATTTGTATCCAGTCACAGAGCTGGGCTACACATCTAATCCGTTCCTGGTGCAAACTCCCAGCTGGCTCATGTCATTGCTGACTCATGGAATGCCTGTGTGCACGGTCCCACTGAAAGCACTCCACTATGTAACAACTTCATGAGCTTAACAATGATGGGTTCCCCCGTTTACTTGATTTATTGTAAATGATAATGTGCCAATATATCATGCAGTGCTTTACAGAGAGTATTTTAATAATTGTGACCTTGCCCCAGTGGAAATGTACAGTATACCTTTAACTGGCTATTTAGCAAAGGCTTAAATGATAGCCTGACATGCTGCAAAAACACAATGTTTTCAGAGAATTTAGGGCTTTTGCCTACTTATCAAAGCTCCCTGCTCAGCTTACAGCAAGCAACTGCCCTCACCAGGAGCATTCTGTAATGCTAGCTAATTATCCTGGACAGCTGCAGCATTCTGAGGCTACGTACAATTGCTGATGTTCAAGTATCTCAGAATGGTGTTAGCGGGGATGCCAGAGGGAAAAAACACACATTATTTGTTAAAATTAAGCATTTTTTTTTTTTTTTTTACTTAATTTTATTTTGTTTCCATAAACTGAAACTAGAAGCCCATGAATGGGCTTCCAATTCCAGTGGGAGCAGGTAAGCCAGCTCACACATTCTCCAGGCCAGGAGAATAGCATACCTCCCAACTGTCCCGATTTTTGGGAACTGTTCCGCTGTCTCTCCCGCGGTAGGGGGGGGGGGGGGGCAGTTGGGAGGCTCCTGTCATCGCTGCCCTGCTTAGCGGAGCAGCTGTGAATAGACGCTGGGTGCTTACACACCGTCTATTCAGTGAAAATAGAGGGAAAGGGGGCATGCCCCCTTCAGTGATGACAAACGGGGGCGTGACTCACGATTGTGGCACTGCCGCAAGGCCACTCCCCCTTTCATATAGGTCATACACCCTTTTCGGGTGGGCGCATGCGTACAGGAGTCCCTCTTCTTCATTTCGCAATGTTGTGCCCCATAGCAACATTTTAAAAGGGCCCCTGTCCAAAAGCTTCTAGAGAGACAACTTCCTGCAGCAGTTTTTAAATGTATGCCCCACAGTAGTACCTTAGCTCATTTTATGAACCATAGTAGTGTCCTAGTTCACATTATGGGGGTCATTCCGACCCATTCACACGCTGCATTTTCTCGCAGCCGTGCAAACGGGTCTGAACTGCACATGCATGCGGGACACAATGCGCAGGCGAGTTGTTGCCCGGCAATGGGTGTCGCCGGATAGCGACAGCTTCTATGAAGAAAGCAAAAGCAGGGTGATCGCAAGAAGATTGACAGGCAGAAGGCGTTCCTGGACGGCAAGTCACTGTTTTCTAGGAGTGTCGGAAGAAATGCAGGCATGTCCAGCCGTTGCAGAGGAGGGTCCCTGACGTCAGCTGCTTCCTGGATCATCGCAGCGGGTGAGTAAGTCCTGGGCTGTGCAGTAACTGCACAAACTTTTGTTTGTGCAGCTCACTGCACAGCCCATTGCACCCCTGCAAAGCCCTAAACCCATCCCCTGTAGGCGGCGATTACCTGGTCGCAGCAGTGCAAAAAATAGCCTGCGTGCGACCAGGTCTGAATTACCCCCAATACACATTATGATGTACAGTGGGGGTCATTCCGAGTTGATCGCTCGCTAGCAGTTTTTAGCAGCTGTGCAAACGCATTGTCGTCGCCCACCGGGGAGAGTATTTTCGCTTTGCAGTAGTGCGAACGCTTGTGCAGCAGAGCGCCTGCAAAATCGTTTTGGGCAAAACAAGACCAGCCCTGTAATTACTCTTTGTGTGCGTTGATTCTAACGACGGAGGGACGGCTTTTGACGTCACACACCCACCCAGCGAACGCCCAGCCATGCCTGCGTTTTTTCTGCCACGCCTGCGTTTTTCTAAGCACTCCCTGAAAACGGTCAGTAGACCCTGTGCAAACCCACAATGCTCATTATACCTGTACAACGCGCCTGCGCATTGCGGTGCATACGCATGCGCAGAAATTCCAATTTTTTGCCTGATCGCTGCGCTGCGAACAACGGCAGCTAGCGATCAACTCGGAATGACCCCCAGTGTCCCCAGTTCAAATTAGGAGACATTACAGTGACCCTAGTCAGAGCCAGCCCTAACCAATATGATGCCCTAGGCAAGATTTTGACTGGTGCCCCCTAGCACCACCGCTAGTTCCACCTCTGACCCTGCACCCCTTTCCCAGCACCATCACCCCCCACCCATAGCAGTCCTCTTTTCTTTTTTTTTTTTTTAAACCCTGTAATTTAATTAAGAACAGTGTGCACATTTGGCGCACAGCCCAAAAAGGTATGTGTTTTTGCTGGCAAGGGGCATGGCCACACAACAATACCCCCAATTCAAATTATGCCTCACAGTAGTGCAACTTTATTCACAATTTATCATGCGATAGTGTCCCTTATTCACATTACATCACACAGTAGTACCACTTTACCTTATATACGTTACTCCTCACAGTAGTGCCCCTCATTAACGTAACATCATACTGAATTGCTCCTTATTCACATTACACCACACCATATTGCTCTTTATTCACATTAGACCACACAGTAGTGCCCTTTCTATACGTTACGCCACACAGTAAAGCACCTTATACACATAATGCCACACATTGGTAATGCATTTATACACATAATACCACACAGTAATGCCTCTTACACATATGACACACATTATTAATGTCCTTATAAACATAATGCGCCTTACACATTATGCCAACCCTTATTAATGCCCTTATACACATAATTTCCCTTACACATATGCCGCACATTGTTAATGCCTTTATACACATAATGACACACATACTGTAGTGTCCCTTTCACATGTTACACATTATTAATGTCCTTATACACATAATGACATATTTAGTTTCTGGCGTGAGTCAACTGGCAGCTCTGCTAACGTCAGGTGCCTATTTGTCTTATGAAAATTAAAATGATATGCGGCATGCCTATATAATGCGTGCGACTGTGGCTGTATCTGCATACGAAATGCTACACACAGAATATAGGCATGCCGCATATCATTTTAATCAGCAAAAGCTGCTTTTGCCCCTAGGCCTATCAGATGCCCTAGGCAATTGCCTGGTTTGCCTATGCCTAGGGCCGGCTCTGACCCCAGTACATATTATGTCACACTATAGTGCCTCCACTTCATATTGTGCCACATTACAATTCCCCAGTTCATATTGTGCAACATTATAATGTCCTTCAGTCAGGGGCGTAAGTTCATTCCAGTCGCCAGGAGGCAAGTTGGAGCTTGGTATACTAGGGGGTCTATTCAATTGATGTCGGATCCTTTCCGACGGAAAGGATCCAACATTTCAGTATTCAACTTGCGGCCAAATTCGACAGGTTTTGTCCGTTTCCGACAATGCCAATTCCGATTTTTTTTAAAATCGGACTGACATTGTCGGAAACGGGGCTAAAACCTGTCGGATTTATCCGCTAATCCGTCAAAACACATGGATCCGCAGCTAATCTGCCGATCCATGTGTTTTCCAACAAGTTGGAATTTCTGACTTCTGGATTCGACCTAAAAATGTCGGAAACTGACGTTTTTCCCACAAGTCAGGAATTCTGACTTGAATTGAATAGACCCCTATGTTGTGAAACACACCTCTATATGAAATAATGTTCATAGCTCCAACTTGTGTTCCTACATTTGGATATTGATCTTATTGTCATCACCTGAAAGTAAAGATGGATTCACACTAGGCAATGTGCTCGGTGAGCGACGTCGCCCAGTGTTTTCCCTCACGGGTATACACATTGTGCGATATCACTGATATCGCACAGTGACGCTGCGGCCGGCTGAAGCATGCAGTTTTGGACGATGGGTTCAAACTGAACTGCATGCACGGCTGACACAGAGGGTTGTTAACGACCCGCGGGGCAGCGCATTGCTCGGTGGCGGCGGCATACACACTGCGCGATATAGTAAACGACATTGCTCAGGAACGGTCAAAATGAGCGCTGCCATTTACTTTATCGCTAAGTGATAACCCACCTTTACTCCCTAAAAGTAAATATACAGTACATGTCCTTAACAGTACCATTATTCTGAAGGAAATCAGCTTACAACACAAGAGACAAGAGTATATCAGTAGACATGACAGATTACTGCTCTACTTGCACAAAATATATCTAACATGATGATCTGATACTCTGTTTGGCGGGTGTGGATTAATAGATTGATAAATGTTATGGCCGACAGTCAATAGGCCGACACCAAACGGTCAGAGCGGGATTAAGGGTGGGCCCGGGGGGTGAGTATCCCAGCGCCCCCCTCTCTCAGGGGGGCTGACAGGTACAAAAGGTCAACAATGCTTAAGGTTGACAAGTAAAAAAGGTCAACAAGTTCATAAGGTCGACATGAAAATAGTAGACACAAAAGTGATCAACACTACTTGGCCCCAAGATTTCTGTTGCCGGCCCTGCATCAGTACAAATGGTTTTGCTCACCACGCCTCAGGCAAGGTGGCTCTCAATTCCCAATAGATGTCCACGTGGATAGTAAATAAAGCAAATGCTGAGAAAATGTGTCACACGTTGAAAACAGGTGTCGAGCATTGTTATGTCAACCTTAGGCACTGTCGACCTTTTGTACCTGTCAACTTAATGCATGTCGACTAAAGCATATGGTGCCATCCGATTGATTGTCGACCGATACATTGTTGATCTATGATCCGGATGCCCTGAATGGCGCACACTCCCCTGACAACAGTACATTTTGCAGAGATTAGACACTCCAAGGGGTGTATTTACTAAAGTTTCTAAAAATTAAAAGTGGTGATGTTGCCCACAGCAACCAATCAGATTCTATTATTTTCTAGGATGCAATAGATAAATGATAGACATAATCTGATTGGTTGCTATGGGCAACATCACCACTTTTCATTTTTAGAAACTTTAGTAAATATACTCCCAGGACTGAAACATACAGCACACAACACAGCATCTCCCCCATGAGACAATGTTTATAGCCGTGCACAGGACAGCCTGACACAGAGACACAAAGGGACTGAAACATGCTGATGAGTAACAATCACCAGCATTGCTATTTACACTTACCCATCCATTTAAGGGATCCTCTAGAATGTAAGCTCTTACACACAGGACATGCTCGCTACACTGTCAGCACTGTCTCTGTCAACCTGCATCTTATTCTTTTTATAGGATTTATTTTGTTGGTGTACTGTATGTGCTTTGTTCTACTTGTTATTCATTTGTTGTTCCTATATGCATTGTATGATGTAACTGGTATGCTGCCATGCCAGTTGGTTCTATTCTATGATCTACTGCTGCGGACAGGGTTCCACTGGCCCATAGGGGAACAGGGGAAACCCCCGGTGGGCCCCACTGTCAGGGGGACCACCCCTTCCTATAGGGATCAGGTTCTAGATTGTGTGCTTGAATTATACATTATGCATACTCAGGCCCGGCGACAGGGGGGGTCAAAGGGGACACCCGTACCGGGCCCCGACGTTGTGAGGGGCCCCAAGGATCTGGGCATCAACCATGGCATCAAGCTGTGTCAGTGCAACACGTAGGATGGGGTAAAATTTAAATGGATTGCGCTGGCCGGAAGAGAGCCGTGGCACTGTATAGTTGATAACTCCGTCGGTGGAACCCAGACGTGCACGCAGGGGGGGGGTTCCGAGTACCTAGAAACCCCCCCTGGCCGCCGATCCATCTGCGCTGCTGATCGTTTTTTGTGTGTGTATACAGCGTGAGGAACTGACAGGCTGCAGCAGCTCCATCCTTACACAGAGACGCTTGCTTCTTGGTGCCTGTAGAGGGAGCTGCAGTGACAGCGCAGCACACAGCTCCTCTCAGGAGGTACTGTACTTGTACGTGAGGTGAAAGAGAAAAAGGCTGGTGACGGTGAGGGCACTGGGTAGGCAGTGGATGTGTCCAATACTCTCACTGAATCCAGGTGGGTGTTAGATACTGTATGTTGGGATTGAAGGAGAGGCCGGTGGTGTGTAATAAAATAGGCTGGCTGGCTGGGGGGGATGGTGATGGAAGGCTGTAGTTACTTATAATGGTGTGTGTATGTATGGCATGTGTAGTGTGTGTGTATGCAAAGCATGCTATATGCATGTATAGTGTGTGTGTATGTATACTATGAATGCATGTATACTGTGGGTGTATGTATGCATGTATACTGTGTGTATGTATGCTATGCGTATGTATACTGTGTATGTATGTATGTATGCAGTGTGTATGTATGCTGCGTGCATGTATACTGTATGTATGCTGCATGCATGTATAGTCTGTGTGTGTGTTTGTATGTATGCTGTGTGCATGTATACTATGTGTGCTATATTGTGTGTGTGTATGCATGTATGCTGTGTCCATGTATAGTGTGTGTGTGTATGCTACTGTATGTGTATGTACGGTGGTCCGCCACTCCTCTGACATTCAAAATAATACTCAAGTGCCCTCTGTAAATAATTATAATCCCGATAAAAAAGGCAGGTGCACTCAGATATTACAAAAAAATTGTAATGATGCAAAGTCACAGCATATTCACGTTTCGGGGGCCACAGCCCTGACATGTTGATATGCTGTGACTTTGCATCATTACAGTTTTTTTGTAAAATCTGAGTGCACCTGCCTTTTTTACTGGGATTATATACAGTATATTCAAACACAGTACATGTATACCCACCCACACACATACGTATACAAACACATGAATACATACATGTACGGAAACCCCCCTATGGAAATCCTGCGTTTGCCACTGGAACCCCCCCCCCCTCTGCGGCGGTAACCCAGCCACTGCCCACATTCACCTGTCTGTGTCCCACTGTGTGCGTAGATATCACATGACGCATCCATGCGACGCTACACCCTTCACTTACTCCCCGCCTTTCACAGTTCACTTAAGTCTTTGCAGTGGCGACGGTCCTAAGAGGAGCCCAGTCCAGTGCCCAGGAGAAACACTGGACTGCAGGAGAAACAGCCCAGGCAGCTTGGAACTGGAGGATAGCAGTGGTATTTTGGTAAGTGACAGCAGTCAGAGTCTGGAAACGCTGTCACGCAGTGTCTCTCATGAGCCAGAGCATACAATGTTTTAAAAAATAAGATTTTACTCACCGGTAAATCTATTTCTCGTAGTCCGTAGTGGATGCTGGGAACTCCGAAAGGACCATGGGGAATAGCGGCTCCGCAGGAGACTGGGCACAATTAAAGAAAGCTTTAGGTCACCTGGTGTGCACTGGCTCCTCCCACTATGACCCTCCTCCAAGCCTCAGTTAGGACACTATTCCTGGACGAGCTGACATAATAAGGAAGGATTTTGAATCCCGGGTAAGACTCTTACCAGCCACACCAATCACACTGTATAACTCGTGATACAATACCCAGTTTAACAGTATGAAAACAACTGAGCCTCTCAACAGATAGCTCAACAATAACCCTTTAGTTAGGCAATAACTATATACAAGTATTGCAGACAATCCGCATTTGGGACGGGCGCCCAGCATCCACTACGGACTACGAGAAATAGATTTACCGGTGAGTAAAATCTTATTTTCTCTGACGTCCTAGTGGATGCTGGGAACTCCGAAAGGACCATGGGGATTATACCAAAGCTCCCAAACGGGCGGGAGAGTGCGGATGACTCTGCAGCACCGAATGAGAGAACTCAAGGTCCTGAGGAGGACAGGGTATCAAATTTGTAGAATTTTGCAAACGTGTTTGCCCCTGACCAAGTAGCAGCTCGGCAAAGTTGTAAAGCCGAGACCCCTCGGGCAGCCGCCCAAGATGAGCCCCCTTCCTTGTGGAATGGGCTTTTACTGATTTAGGATGCGGCAGTCCAGCCGCAGAATGCGCCAGCTGAATTGTGCTACAAATCCAGCGAGCAATAGTCTGCTTAGAAGCAGGAGCACCCAGCTTGTTGGGTGCATACAGGATAAATAGCGAGTCAGTTTTCCTGACTATAGCCGTCCTGGAAACATAAATTTTCAAGGCCCTGACTACGTCCAGTAACTTGGAATCCTCCAAGTCCCAAGTAGCCGCAGGCACCACAATAGGTTGGTTCAAGTGAAAAGCTGATACCACCTTAGGGAGAAACTGGGGACGAGTCCTCAATTCTGCCCTATCCATATGGAAAATCAGATAAGGGCTTTTACATGACAAAGCCGCCAATTCTGACACACGCCTGGCTGAAGCCAAGGCCAATAACATGACCACTTTCCACGTGAGATATTTTAGCTCCACGGTTTTAAGTGGCTCAAACCAATGTGATTTTAAGAAACTCAACACCACGTTGAGATCCCAAGGTGCCACTGGAGGCACAAAAGGGGCTGAATATGCAGCACTCCCTTAACAAACGTCTGAACTTCAGGTAGTGAAGCTAGTTCTTTCTGGAAGAAAATCGACAGAGCCGAGATCTGTACCTTAATGGAGCCTAATTTCAGGCCCATAGTCACTCCTGCTTGTAGGAAATGCAGAAATCGACCCAGTTGAAATTCCTCTGTTGGGGCCTTTTTGGCCTCACACCAAGCAACATACATCCGCCATATGTGGTGATAATGCTTTGCAGTTACATCTTTCCTGGCTTTAATCAGCGTAGGAATGACTTCCTCCGGAATGCCCTTTTCCTTCAGGATCCGGCGTTCAACCGCCATGCCGTCAAACGCAGCCGCGGTAAGTCTTGGAACAGACAGGGCCCCTGCTGCAGCAGGTCCTGTCTGAGCGGCAGAGGCCATGGGTCCTCTGAGATCATCTCTTGAAGTTCCGGGTACCACGCTCGTCTTGGCCAATTCGGAACCATGAGTATTGTTCTTACTCCTCGTTTTCTTATTATTCTCAGTACCCTTGGTATGAGAGGCAGAGGAGGGAACACATAAACTGACTGGTACACCCACGGTGTCACTAGAGCGTCCACAGCTATCGCCTGAGGGTCCCTTGACCTGGCGCAATATCTCTCTAGTTTTTTGTTTAGGCGGGACGCCATAATGTCCACCTGTGGCCTTTCCCAACGGTTTACCAACAGTTGGAAGACTTCTGGATGAAGTCCCCACTCTCCCGGGTGTAGGTCGTGTCCGCTGAGGAAGTCTGCTTCCCAGTTGTCCACTCCCGGAATGAACACTGCTGACAGTGCTAAGACGTGATTTTCCGCCCATCGGAGAATCCTTGTTTCTTCTGCCATCACCATCCTGCTTCTTGTGCCGCCCTGTCGGTTTACATGGGCGACTGCCGTGATGTTGTCTGATTGGATCAGTACCGGCTGGTTTTGAAGCAGAGGCCTTGCCAGACTTAGGGCATTGTAAATGGCCCTCAGTTCCAGAATATTTATGTGTAGGGACGACTCCTGACTTGACCAAAGTCCTTGGAAATTTCTTCCCTGTGTGACTGCCCCCCAGCCTCGAAGGCTGGCATCCGTGGTTACCAGGACCCAGTCCTGTATGCCGAATCTGCGGCCCTCTTGAAGATGAGCACTCTGCAGCCACCACAGTAGAGATAACCCTGTCTCCAAGGACCAGGGTATCAGCCGATGCATCTGAAGATGCGATCCCGACCACTTGTCCAAGAGGTCCCACTGAAAGGTTCTTGCATGGAACCTGCCGAATGGAATTTTGCTTCGTAAGAAGCTACCATTTTTCCCAGGACTCGTGTGCAGTGATGCACCGATACCTGTTTTGGTTTCAGGAGGTCTCTGACTAGAGATGACAGCTCCTTGGCTTTCTCCTGCGGGAGAAACACTTTTTTCTGTTCTGTGTCCAGAACCATCCCCAGGAACAGTAGGCGTGTGGTAGGAACCAGCTGTGACTTTGGAATGTATAGAATCCATCCGTGCTGTTGTAGCACTTCCCGAGATAGTGCTACTCCGACCAACAACTGCTCCTTGGACCTCGCTTTTATAAGGAGATCGTCCAAGTACGGGATAATTAAAACTTCCTTTCTCGAAGGAGTATAATCATTTCGGCCATTACCTTGGTAAAGACCCTCGGTGCCGTGGACAGTCCAAACGGCAGTGTTTGGAATTGGTAATGGCAATCCTGTACCACAAATCTGAGGTACTCCTGGTGAGGATGGTAAATGGGGACATGTAGGTAAGCCTCCTTGATGTCCAGGGATACCATGTAATCCCCCTCCTCCAGGCTTGCAATAATCGCCCTGAGCGATTCCATCTTGAACTTGAATTTTTCCATGTATGTGTTCAAGGATTTCAAATATAAAATGGGTCTCACCGAACCGTCCGGTTTCGGTACCACAAACAGTGTGGAATAGTAACCCCGTCCTTGTTGAAGTAGGGGCACCTTGACTATCACCTGCTGGGAATACAGCTTGTGAATTGCCTTTAGCACAGTCTCCCTGCCTGAGGGAGTTGTCGGCAAGGCAGATTTGAGGAAACGGCGGGTGGGAGATGCCTCGAATTCCAGCTTGTACCCCTGAAACACTACTTGAAGGATCTAGGGATCCACCTGTGAGCGAGCCCACTGATCGCTGAAATTTTTGAGGCGGCCCCCCACAATACCTGGCTACGCCTGTGGAGCCCCCGCGTCATGCGGTGGACTCAGAGGAAGCGGGGGAAGAATTTTGATTCTGGGAACTGGCTGACTGGTGCAGCTTTTTCCCTCTTCCCTCGTTTTACACGCTTGCATTTCTGAAGCCGAAAGGACTGTACCTGTTAATACAGTGCTTTCTGAGGCTGTGAGGAAACCTGAGGTAAAAATTTTTCTTCCCAGCTGTTGCTGTGGATAAGAGGTCCCAGAGACCATCCCCAAACAATTCCTCACCCTTATAAGGCTCTATGTGCCTTTTAAAGTCAGCATCACCTGTCCAGTGTCGGGTCTCTAATAACCTCCTGACCGAATGGACATTGCATTAATTTTGGATGCCAGCCGGCAAAATATCCCTCTGTGCATCCCTCATATATAAGACGACGTCTTATGTTCGCAAACTAGTATCCCTGTTTGACAGGGTTACAGACCACGCTGCAGCAGCACTATCTGCAGGTCTCAGTCTAGTACCTGAGTGTGTAAATACAGACTTCAGGATAGCCTCCTGCTTTTTATCAGCAGGTACTTTCAAGTGGCCGTATCCTAAGACGGCAGTGCCACCTTTTTTGACAAACGTGTGAGCGCCTTATCCACCCTAGGGGATACCTTCGCTTTTTCATACTTCATTCACTCATTTGATGGGGGAACAAAACACTGCCTGCTTTTTCTCCCCAAACATAAAACCCTTTTTTAGTGGTACTTGGGTTAATGTCAGAAATGCGTAACACATTTTTTATTTGCCGGGATCATGTAACGGATGTTCCTAGTGGATTGTGTATATGTCTCAACCTCGTCGACACTGGAGTCAGACTCCGTGTCGACATCTGTGTCTGCCATCTGAGGGAGCGGGCGTTTTTGAGCCCCTGATGGCCTTTGAGACGCCTGGGCAGGCGCGGGCTGAGAAGCCGGCTGTCCCATAGCTGTTACGTCATCCAGCCTTTTATGTAAGGAGTTGACACTGTCGGTTTATACCTTCCACCTATCCATCCACTCTGGTGTCGGCCCCCAGGGGGCGACATCACATTTATCGACATCTGCTCTGCCATCACATAAGCCTCCTCATCAAACGTGTCGACACAGCCGTACCGACACACCGCACACACACAGGGAATGCTCTGACTGAGGACAGGACCCCACACAGCCCTTTGGGGAGACAGAGAGAGAGTATGCCAGCACACACCAGAGCGCTATATAATTTAGGGATTAACACTATATTGAGTGAATTTTTCCCAATAGCTGCTTGTATATACAATATTGCGCCTAAATTTAGTACCCCCCCTCTCTTTTTAACCCTTTGAGCCTGAAAACTACAGGGGAGAGCCTGGGGAGCTGTCTTCCAGTTGCACTGTGAAGAGAAAATGGCGCCAGTGTGCTGAGAGAGATAGCTCCGCCCCTTTTTTTGCAGACTTTTCTCCCGCATTTATATGGATTCTGGCAGGGGTATTTATCACATATATAGCCTCTGGGGCTATATATTGTGATATATATGCCAGCCAAGGTGTTTTTATTGCTGCTCAGGGCGCCCCCCCCCAGCGCCCTGCACCCTCAGTGACCGAAGTGTGAAGTGTGCATGAGGAGCAATGGCGCACAGCTGCAGTGCTGTGCGCTACCTTGGTGAAGACTGATGTCTTCTGCCGCCGATTTTCCGGACCTCTTCTTGCTTCTGGCTCTGTAAGGGGGACGGCGGCGCGGCTCCGGGACCGAACACCAAGGCCAGTTCCATGCGGTCGATCCCTCTGGAGCTAATGGTGTCCAGTAGCCTAAGAAGCCCAAGCTAGCTGCAAGCAGGTAGGTTCGCTTCTTCTCCCCTTAGTCCCTCGCTGCAGTGAGCCTGTTGCCAGCAGGTCTCACTGTAAAATAAAAAACCTAATTATATACTTTCTTTCTAGAAGCTCAGAAGAGCCCCTAGTGTGCATCCAACCTCGGCCGGGCACAAAATCTAACTGAGGCTTGGAGGAGGGTCATAGTGGGAGGAGCCAGTGCACACCAGGTGACCTAAAACGCTATTCCCCATGGTCCTTTCGGAGTTCCCAGCATCCACTAGGACGTCAGAGAAAACAAACAAACCAGATAATATTCAATAATGCAATGCTATTTCAAAGTAATGCAGCATATTTTTATTAAAGTGCATAGTGAATATTATCTGTGTTTTTTTATAATATTTAAAAAAACATTCAATATGCAATGTAATAAAAATATACTGCACTACTGCTGAGGATATGCTATAACACTATCTGCATTTTCAATAGAACGTCTCTACCTGATAGCAGTGACATTAGTGGTTTTTATTAATATTGTTGAATTGTTGTTATTTTAGAATTAAATAACATTATGCCAGCAATTCAACAATATTAATAACAAATACTAATTTCACTTGTAGAGGACTTCTATTCAAAGTGCAGATAATATATTATGGTCCACTTTGCTCAGCAGTAGTGCAGTGTACTGTATGTATAGTAACATCCCTAACTGTGTGGAGTTTGTACATTCTCCCCATGCTTGTGTGGGTTTCCTCTGGGTACTTGAGTGTCCTCCCACACTCCAAAGATATACTGTGTGTAAATCAGTGTGTGTACACGTGTTTAGGGCAGACTAAATGGGCCAAGTGGATCTTATCTGCTGTCAAATTCTCTATTTCTTTGTGTTCACCTGAACAATACACCTATATGGCAATACATTTATTGGCACATGCAAGGGACGGATGTGCGGGTCTGATATCCGGGGGGGGGGGAGGAGAGGGGGGCCCCAGGGGTATCAGTGTACCGGGCCCCGAGATTTCTGTTGCCGGCCCTGTGCATACTGTATGTTACATTATACTGCAACATTCTAAAGTGCATTTATCATGCATACACTAGCAGTATTTACTATACATATTTATCTATCTAATAAGGGGCCCAGACCAGGCACTCACTAATGGTTAGCCTTGCTTCTAAGTATGGGCCCCTACCACTGCATTTCCCCGGTGGGCCCCTCATGCCCCAGTCCTACACTAGCTGCGGATACTGATGATATGGATTGCTTGGTGCTGCAGAGGTTTGGGTCACCTTGTAAATAAATGAGGATGATGATGATGATGATACATTAATTCACTTGACGAACCTCATGATATTTGAAATGACAAAAGGGAAAATTTCAATTTGTTTTAAAAATATGCACTGTTTCTTGTGTTCAGAGATACACCCCCGCATCTCATCACATTATCAGAGGTCATAATAAATAAGCACCACAAAGCACTTAAACACGATAGTGGAATGGATTATTAATTTCTGAGCCAAACTGCTCTTTTGATAGTTGAATAATACAGATGTAAACATCAGATACAGATAAGTAGTACAGGCAGGAGAGAGTTTAACGTCTGAGGAGTATTAATTCTCAACATTTTTCATAAATTTTATGTAAAACCAGATTTTCATGCATGTGACATACTGTGAACTCATGCATTTGTTAACTTTAGTCCTTACACAGTGGTGTAAGTAGCGAGTGACCAGTAGAGCATGCAAGCATAGATCCTGTAATAAATTATGGGGGAGATTTATCAAATCTTGGGAGAGAGATAAAGTGGGAGAAGTTGCCTATGTACAAACCAATCAGCTTCTCTCATTTCACAGACTGTGCTAGAAAAAATAGTCTGATTGGTTGCTATGGGCAACTCATAGTTACGTACCTCCCAACTTTGTCCTGGCTCAAGGAGGGACACACGCACGGCAAAGCCGCGCACGCTCCCGAAAAAGGGGCATGGCCTGTGTAAAAGAGGGCGTAGCTTCGCTGGAGGACCCGCAATCGCAAGCCACGCCCCCATTTTCGTCACTGAGGGGGCATGTCCAGCGCTCTGTGAGCCGTTGGCATGTCCCCTCTCCTCCTGACTCCACTGAATAGACGCTGTGCGCATGCGCACAGCGTCTATTCACCGCTGCTCTGCTAGGGCAGCGAGAGACATAGCCTCCCAACTGCCCCCCCCCACCCACCACGGGACACTGCGGCCCGCGGGTGGGACAGCGAGACAGTCTCCAAAAAACGGGACTGTCCTGCGAAAATCGGGTCAGTTGGGAGGTATGTAGTTACCGACTTCCTGGCTGCTGTCTCCCTTCTTAATCTGGCTATGTAACAATGTCTTCTTCAGTTGTACCTATATAGTTGATGAGATCAGTTGCTAAACTAGGGGAGCTGGTGGTACTTGTAACCTGGCACCATATATATGTTTGAGATGTGCGGTGGGCAGGGGCGTATTGGGAACTAAAAGTGGCCCTGGAAAAAATTCTGGAAGTGGCCTCACATGGGCATCACCAAATGGACTGTAGGCGGGACCAACACCAAAGTAGGTGGAATTATAACTTCGCTACAC